>NC_064817.1:100508758-100535464 GCF_023721935.1 Panthera uncia
GATGGCCAACAGGCACATGAAAAGATGTTCAACGTCGCTCCTTATCAGGGAAATACAAATCAAAACCACACTCAGATACCACCTCACGCCAGTCAGAGTGGCCAAAATGAAGAAATCAGGAGACTATAGATGCTGGAGAGGATGTGGAGAAACAGGAACCCTCTTGCACTGTTGGTGGGAATGCAAATTGGTGCAGCCACTCTGGAAAGCAGTGTGGAGGTTCCTCAGAAAATTAAAAATAGACCTACCCTATGACCCAGCAATAGCACTGCTAGGAATTTATCCAAGGGATACAGGAGTACTGATGCATAGGGGCACTTGTACCCCAATGTTTATAGCAGCACTCTCAACAATAGCCAAATTATGGAAAGAGCCTAAATGTCCATCAACTGATGAATGGATAAAGAAATTGTGGTTTATATACACAATGGAATACTACGTGGCAATGAGAAAAAATGAAATATGGCCTTTTGTAGCAACATGGATGGAACTGGAGAGTGTGATGCTAAGTGAAATAAGCCACACAGAGAAAGACAGATACCATATGGTTTCACTCTTATGTGGATCCTGAGAAATGTAACAGAAACCCATGGGGGAGGGGAAGGAAAAAAAAAAAAAAAAGAGGTTAGAGTGGGAGAGAGCCAAAGCATAAGAGACTGTTAAAAACTGAGAACAAACTGAGGGTTGATGGGGGGTGGGAGGGAGGGCAGGGTGGGTGATGGGTATTGAGGAGGGCACCTTTTGGAATGAGCACTGGGTGTTGTATGGAAACCAATTTGACAGTAAATTTCATATATTAAAAAAAATTAAAAAAAAAATAAAAAATAAATAAATAAATAAAATGGGCACTTGCTGTGATGAGCACCGGGTGTTGTATGTAAGTGATGAATCAGTGAATTTTACTGCTGAAACCAGTATTGCACTGTATGCAAACTAAAATTTAAATTTAAATTTAAATTTAAAATAATAATAAAAATAAAAATAATAATAATTAATAATAAATTTAGGTTAAGTACACATATAAAAATGTAAACATAACCACTAAAATAAATATAAAAAATAAATTCCAATAACTAGAGGAAGGGGAAATATATAAAATATATGATAGAAATTCTATCAATTCCATAGATGGCAGGTAAGGATTTAGTATATGTAGTCCAATTTTGTAGTAATCACAACTAATAAAGCTATTAAATCATGTATTAAAAGACTGTATAAATACAATACAGGTGTGCATAATTATGAAGATATACTGTCAAAATATGAAGATATACCATAATAATACTAATATTATTAACCAATAACAAACTAATGCATAGGCTGAAAAACTGTAGAGTTCATAGAGACAACTGTCTCTATCTCTATCCATCTTAACCTGTGTAGCTAGCAAAACCGTGATGATAATTTTTTCAAATACAAAATTATATTGCAGTGCCACTTGTGTAAGTTTAAAACTTCAAAGTATTTTATATTATTCATGGAAATGCAAACACACATTTGGAAATTTATAAAAACATGGATTAAGGATGCTTACAGTGGGAACATCAACTGTAACAGTAACTTTTTTAATGTTTATTTTTGAGAGAGAGACAGACAGAGCATGACTGGGGAAGGGGCAGAGAGAGAGGGAGACACAGAATCCGAAGCAGGCTCCAGGCTCTGAGCTGTCAGCACAGAGCCCGACGCGGGGCTCGAACTCATGAACCATGAGATCATGACCTGAGCCGAAGTCGGATGCTTAACCGACTGGGCCACCCAGGCGCCCCTATTATTATTATTTTTTTTTAATTTTTTTTTCAACGTTTTTTATTTATTTTTTTTTGGGGGGACAGAGAGAGACAGAGCATGAACGGGGGAGGGGCAGAGAGAGAGGGAGACACAGAATCGGAAACAGGCTCCAGGCTCCGAGCCATCAGTCCAGAGCCTGACGCGGGGCTCGAACTCACGGACCACGAGATCGTGACCTGGCTGAAGTCGGTCGCTTAACCGACTGCGCCACCCAGGCGCCCCTATTATTTTTTTATATCATGACTTATGTACTCTTTAATCCCTACACTCTATTTCACTCATCTTCCATCCACCTCCCTTCTGGTGGCTATCAGTTTTTTCTCTATACTTAAGAGTCTCTTTCTTGGTTTCCCTCTATCTCTCTCTCTCTTTTTTTTTCTTAATTCATTTGTTGTGTTTCTTAAATTCCACATATGAGTGATATCATATGCTATTTGTCTTTCTCTGACTGACTTATTTTGCTTAGCATTATACTTTCTAGATCCATCCATGTTGCTGCAAATGTCAAGATTTCATTATTTTTTTATGGCTGAAAAAAATATAAATATAAAATATAATATCTATTCATCTATTGATGGACCTTGAGCTGCTTCCATAGTTTGGCTATTATAAATAATGCAATAAACATAGGGGTGCATGTATCCTTTTGAATTTTATGGTCTACTAATGCCTGTGATTTTTCCATGACTTTCCTATGTGGTATTTTTTGGTTTTGGGGAGTAAATACCCAGTAGTGCAATTACTGGATCACAGGGTAATTCTATTTTTAATTTTTTGAGGAACCTCCATACTGTTTTCCACAAAGGGTGCACTTGTTTGCATTCCCACCAGCAGTGCAAGAGAGTTCCTTTTTTCTGATTTATTTCTTCTCAAAAACATCAAAAGAAAATAACCAAATAAAGATGATATTATCATATTAACATTTTTTCAGTATTTAGTATTACTCAGGCACTGTTCTTAGCACTTTATATGTATTAAGTTATTTAATATGACACAATAAGGTTGACATTTTTAATTTTGTGTATTGGATATGTGGGTATTTATTATCTTACACTCTATAAATTTTAGTTTAAACATTTAATAATAATAATAATAATAATAATAATAATGTTCTGGGTGGTTAGGAAGCAGGTCACTGGTAATTTTTGAGACTATAATTTCCATGGATAAAAGTGAAGCCAAAGAAAATAATAATAAATTATAATAGGAGATTTAACTCACTTAAAAAGTTCTACAGTGCATTTCTCTGCTCTCCCATACATACAATTTAGATTTACCAGAGCATAATTCCTAAGCATAAAGGGTGTATTTGTTATTTTATTTTCATTTCCACATGACATTTAATAGTGGGCTCAAAATCAAATTGGTTTCAATAGGTGCTGATTAATACAAAGGAGAGGCAGATGATATATTTTAAGCACTATGTAAGCTAATCAGTGGCTATTTTTAGGAATTTGCAAATTACTTCTCTCAAAACCTCCAGTTTTCTAGTTTGGAGAACTAGAGGCCATTAAACTAGATGATCTGGAAGATTTTGTCCCTGTAGATCTCCAAGAGAATGATTTTCAAAATCTGAATGAATTCAAAATAATGATTCAAAATATGAATCTGCATATATCTAATTTTTAAAAACTGAACAAAATTTTATTTAAAAATGTTGAAGATTACATAAAAAATAAGGCAGCATAGCCAGTGTTCTTTAAGAAGTAACAGTGGTGAAGCTAAGCTATTTAGAATCTTAATTTGGAGAACTTAACATTTCATATAACCCAATAAAATGTTTTCGAATACTACTACGATAAATTTCAGATTCTGGATAACATGAGGAGATGCTGGAGATTTGTGTTGTGTGTAAAGAACCTACTTGGTTGAATAAATAATTTGATTAATAATGAATATGTAAGAGCAGCACCTGCACTATTTCAAACATCAATCAATGGCTTGATTAATGACTTTTGGAGAGATGGGAAGCAAAGTTTATAAAAACGGAAGTGTAATAATGACACCTGAAGTTGGCATAATTATTGCACTCAAAAATATGTTTTTGCCCTAACACAAATAAGGTGTGGCTCAGTTATCCAAATATATTGACAGTTATTTAGAAAATATGATCATGCTTTCTTTCTTGGAGATTTCTTCTGCCATGGAGTTCCCCATGTGTGCTTTTTATACAAGTAATAATCCATTTTCTCATGTGGGTACTTTATATATAACAATCAAAAGTTAATTTTATTTACACAACCACTAGATAAAATAGGCACATATTTCCTTATTTCGCAGATGTAGAAATAAAAACTTAGAGAGAGTAAGAACTCTGGTAAGTGGTAGAATCAGGATAAGAACTTAGGTCAGCCTGCCTCCACAGTCCATATATTAAATTGTTTCTTATGGGGCTATTGTGCCTGAACTCCTTTTAACGAGTGTTTTACTTGCGTCAACAAACATTACCTTTAATAGCAATGGCTATATCTTTTATCAGGTGACACTAATTACCCATTCCTTTAATATGAAGATTGGGTATTTTACTCAGCTCTTCTATCTTTTGTCTGGTTTACTCAGCTCTTCTATCTTTTCTCTGATTTTGTCTGCTTCAGAAAAGGAGTGTTCTATTCTTCTCTCTAGGTCATATGATAAACCTAGAGAGAATGGCTTTCAGAAGTGGATGGATGTAAGTTATTCAGAGATATTTGTGACTGGGTGGACTAGTCTAAGCGATTTGGGGGAATGCTAGCAAGTAGTTATAACTGTAATTCATATCCTCCAGTTTAATTGGCAAAAGTTACTGACATTGTGATTTTGATTTTTCACACTCCTGAATGTATCTCTCAACTGATTCCAAGTGCAAAGGAAGAATGGGGTGCTTTTGTTAGGCCCACTAAAGCACTAACACTGGCTTTAATTTATTGATTAATTTTCATGACTATCTCTATTGTGAATATAACATTGGGTATTTGGAAAAGAGATATGAATAAAGCATGTTCTTTCTTATAATCTATTAGAAATATGTCCAATTTTAATATCAAGTGTATCTGATCCAAATAACAGCATTCCTCTTCCAGTTTACTATTTCTCATAACCCCACAGAAAGAACTAAATATGTGCAAGGAAATTTTCTTTTAAATATAGAGCTTGTGGATGGTGAGTGGTTGGAGCTTCCTGAGAACTAAAGTTCAGATAGATTAACTGGAATTTATATGACAGATCAATGCAGATCTAGCAGCAGATAATGCAAGGAATCCTAAGATAATGGACAATTGCCATCAAGGAGGACTACTGGTAGACTTCAGAGAGATATGGGTAATAGCTGATATAAGAACATTATCTAAAGATAATAAATAAGCATGAGTCTAGGCTGTCTAGGGGTAGAACTCAAAAAGGTCTTGGATTAGTTGAGATTGAGCCTGGGTACTGAAGTAGATGATAGAGTAGGGTAAAGCATACCCTAGTTTAGACTCCAAGTTAGTGACTCAGGCATGGAAAAAAAATGATCAAATTCCTAGAAGGCAGAGTGTTGGTTAAAAGTAACAGGGAAAAGGGTCAATAATTGAACTAAGTTATATGGTTGGGTGGCAAGTCTGACTGGTCACCGAGCTGTGCATTAAATTATCTATACTTG
Source organism: Panthera uncia (assembly GCF_023721935.1). Classification (NCBI taxonomy): domain Eukaryota; kingdom Metazoa; phylum Chordata; class Mammalia; order Carnivora; family Felidae; genus Panthera; species Panthera uncia. The sequence continues at coordinate 100,514,163 of NC_064817.1, forward strand.
TTATACTATGCACAAATGAACTATATTTGTCAGTGGAATCTAATTCATGGGTGAGCCTGGAAATCATTTACATTGTCCTAACTTTGAGGAATAGGGCAGGAAGCCAGGAAAATTCTTATCACAGTGTCTAAGTCAATGTAATGTTTCCAGTAGATATTGGTAATACTAGTAGAGAGATGGTGTCATGATATGGAGGGGAACAAAGCCTGGATTAGCAAACAAGAAACCTGGATTCTAAACCTGGCTCTGCTAATAAACTAGTTGGAAAATATTGGACAAGTCACTTTGCCTCCCTGGGATTTATTTTTCTCATACATACAGTGAGGGATTTGGACTATATAGATCTCTCTTCGTTCTTACAATTTTATCATTCTATGGCAAATGACTTGTATTTACTCCGTGTTTTTTTTTTTTAATTTGGGAAGACATTCTAAAATGCGTAACATATTACCTGAGAACAGACCATGCTTATACAACTAAACCAACATCTGGATTTGTATTTTTATTCAGTTGACTACATCTTATAAATACCGTTAAAAATAGCATTCTTGTTTTTAGTTCTTTGTCGCTCCTCTCTTTTTTGCCAAGATTCAAATAAGGTCACTGAATAGGCACAGGAGAGTATAAAATGAGTTTTTGCTTTATTTTGTTTATTTTGGCAACTGAAATGAAAATTTCATATTTCCTAGAAAATAGTGGAAATACTTGGTATAGACTACCTGCATTTATATGACTGGGTAATTGTTAAACCATTTTTTTTTGTTATACTTCCCTAACTAATGAATACTTTCCTTTCCCTCTGAATTTTATCCAAACTAGTATGGTTTTGCCTCTTTTAGGTCTACAAATTTGATTTATAAATACTTAAAGGATGAAATATGTCTGATATTTTCATCTTCCACGTACAGGACGTATGGATCCACTCTTATTTTCTTTGTTTTCCTTTTAATGTTATATGTTAGTTAGTTTGGGAAGATTTGCTTGCCAACAATGTTCTTCTTATTTGGCAAAATTGCACGTGTTGCATAACATTATCCATGCATCATTTAACAGTGCTTCACAATTTATAGTATCATACTGACTATGCGATATTGTTCCCTTTGATAAGCCTTGAGATTTCTTGACTCAGGGTAACAAGAAAATTACAAGAAAGGTTCATACCTCTAAACGCTTCTGGGCATCCATTAAATTATTCCTTGCTTGCAGTTTAGTCATCCCACAACTATCTAGCATTTTCTAAGTTTTAGATATCTTGGTTTAAAAGGATACTATGCAAATACATTAAAGATGCCCCTGATACAGTCTTAAGTTTTCGTTAAAAGTTTCATGTGGAGGAGTGCCTGGGTGGCTCAGTGGATTAAGAGTCCAACTCTCAGTTTCAGCTCAGGTCGTGATCTCCTGGTTGGTGAGTTCGAGCCCCATGTGGGGCTCTATGCTGATGGTGCAGAGTCAGCTTGGGATTCGCTCTCTCTCCCTCTCTCTCTGCCCTTCCCTTACTCACAATCTCTGCCTCTCTCAAAATAAAGTTCCAATCAAAAGGAACAGCATGCATTCCTAAAATTTAGTGCATTTGAGGACCTCCTACCTAAGTATTATCAACTTGATAATCAATAATGTGAAATACATGTGGACATATTCAGACTCATTTTTTTAAAAATTCCTAACCTATTTCTGGTTTAATCTTCCAGCAGCCAGTATCACAAACAATAACAAAGCTACTTAAAAGAGAATATACCACGGTTAAATCCTTCATTGATAGTAATAAATTAGTGGTATCTTAGGATCACCTTGTCACCTTCATTGCTCTAGAGGAGGAGAAAATAGTAGTGAAGAAACTGGAAAAGGTGAATATATTAATAAATGCATACAGATTAACATACAAAAAATATGGCAATGATAACCAGTGACCTTTATAGAATTACAGTCAATTCAGTATCTTCACCTATTTTATTTCATTTTGGCTTTACAGTAACTCTGAAGGATAGGAGAGGATAAGTATGCAACACAGAATGTGTCTAGGGTACTTTCTCAAAAGCACACATGAGGACTCAAGCCAGATCTTCTGATAAGTAGTTTCATCACAAAACATTATCTCTCTAAATCTAGCTAAAGCAGGCGAACAAATCATCATAATGTTTGGTTAATGGTCTTTTCCTGTCATCTTTCCTATAAGGAAAGAAATTGATAATCTTCCATATAACCTATGACTGAGTATGTGTGAATTGGAAACAGACTATTAGAAGCAACAAAAATATCTGTAGGCTAAGAATTGATTCAGAGTTTCTGGTCAGGTTCTGAGAGAGTTATATGAGAAGAAAGAAAAATGGAGTTATTAAACACACATAGAACAACTGGAGAATAATCAATCATGTGATATGAAATGAATCTTCAGTAGGAATCAAACCACAAATTGAAAAAAATAAGCTGTAAAAAGGCAGTCAGTTAATTCACACATGGTTTAGATACCAATAAATCTATTTGGAGCAAGCACAGATTTGTTGTCCATAGAAACTAAAAATGGTCATATTTCCAAGTAAAGGAAAAAGAAAATGTCAAATTTTAATGACAGCAAGACACAACTAGAAAATAATTATGCTTAAAGTAAAATCAGCTTATCTAATTAATTTGTAAAATTTAGATTATTTTAGTCTCTCCCAAGTAACACATAGTACTGTCTTAACGTACTTCTTCTAGCCTAAGAAGTCATCATTGATTTCATTCAAATTATTACATTAAAATCTGTGTGAACTTTTTGTTCTATGAGACATACAAAATAGCTGTAGTTACTCAATAAAAATAAAATGGCTTACCAATTATTAGTGATGGATTTGTCATTTCAGTTAAAATGGGTAACAGAATTTGTTTTGATTTATAAGTAAACAAAATAAAATAAACAAAATAAAAAAATAAGGTCATGAGATGCACACATGAGAAATGATGGACACGTTTTCTGATATTAACAGTTCTGATCATTGATTCAATCCACAAGAAGCAGTGCAATCCCAAATATGCCAGCTTTTTAGACAATATATAGCTTTTTTCTTTGTTTTAAACTAGTAGTGATATATGTTAAGGTGACTCAGAGCATCTTCTTAATATCAAGGGATCCAAAATACACTTTTGTTGTAAATAGCAGAGTTGTTGCCACTGCCATCCAACAGTCCCCACAGACATGAATGGTTTCAGTGAGTGAAGGCAGCTCTGAAAGAGCATGCAAAGTGTGACATTTATCTGTTGACTATTTGGAGATAACTTGATACTCCTGGGACACATCCACTTCAGGTTCACTCTTATGGTTCTGTCACTGTTCCCAAATGGTCAAGAGTAAACCTGAAAGATCTTCATAAAAACTATCTTCCGCCTCATGCTGAGGTCACATTTCCCTAGCCATGGGTCTATGGATAATGGAACTTGCTTTACGTAGCGTAGGCCAGTAGCTTTCAAACTTGTTTTTATTTTGTCCTATACTAAGAAATATATTTTACATAAAGACACTTTAAACACACATACACACACTAAAAAATATTTTATGAAACTATCTTTTACTATCTGTAATGCTTGCTGACATTTTTTATTCCATTTTTTAAAGTTTTAATTGCAGCCCATTTAATTTGCTGCAAGACTCACAAATGTATGTATTTCCACTTGCAGTTTGCAAAACTTTGGTCTAGGAAACTCTCATTCTGACAGGCCTACTATCTCCAATCTATTTTTCACTAGGAAATAAAACAAAAACTTACAGCAGTTATGAATTAATGGTGTGAAGTTGGAGATAAAAAAATATTATTTTAAAGTGCATTTTGTAAATTCTAAAATGCTGTATTTGTTGTCTTTGACTTTGTTAATAATTATGTGTCTTAAATGTCCAATTAGGGATGATGATGTACAAAAAATATGAATTATCACTACACTTACAATTTAGTTTCAAATTCTTCATGTCATTTGGCCATGCAAAAAGGTTGATCTATATAATCCATTGAAAGATATGACCTCTATTATGCAATATAAAGACATTTGGAAGATTAAAATTAACTGAAATATTAATGGTCGTAAGAATCCACATCATAAGGTATTGCTTATTAGATAAAAGTGAGTAGGTGATTGGAGATATATGCAAACAATGATCTTGCATGGCATCCTGTTTTGTTACCTCAACTAGCAATGACAAATTAATTTCATGTATATAACTCATTATCTTGTCATTGAAAGTATATAGATGAATATATTCATCAAAGCTGTCTATGCAAATCTGATATGAAAAATCAATGAAAATAATATATTCTGAAGCTATGTTATTGTTTATAGTTTTTGGTGCCTATAGGGGTCTTGTCTTTTTAAGTTTTGTGTTTCCTTAAACCCACAATAGTCTTATTCTGTTTGTTTATTCTGATTATTTTATTAAAAAATAAATAAATTTTGGTACAAACAAGTAGAGTCTAGTTCAAGTTAAAGGAATAAAGACCATGATAAATGACACACAGTAGGAGATTAGTAAATGTTCAGTAACTTGATAGTCATATCTACACTAAACAATTCTGACTCTTGGCCTTTTCTTTTTGTATTACATATTTACTCTTCCCCATTATATGAAGAAAGTAAACTTTTGTTAGGCCTAATTAGATACGCACTTTCCTCAATGGGCTAGAATTTGACTGCCTCTCTATTTCTTGTTGGCACTGCTTTCAGGTTTCCAGGGTACTCTCTTCTGCTGTGTAATCCTCAATCATACTGTATGCATTTATTTTAGGTTAGGACACAATAGCATAATATACTGACTGATGCAAGTGAACATGATTCCTTAAAAGCCTAGGAAATTTTAAATAGATATGGTTAGAAAAACTATTTTGAGTGATACCATTCTCTGGTCTCTTACTTTGAATATGCATTAGTCTCTAGAAAATAACTTCAAAGTCTATACAGAAACCAGCATAATGCAGAGCTTGCTATATTAAAATATTACATACTTATTTAAGTTTTTTTTCTGTTCTTGTAGAAGAAGATGGATAGATACCATAAATGTTATAAGTGGAAGGTCAAATGTTCAAATTATGACCTATGGGGGTACAATTTTTGGATATGTAAGTAATACAGAAAGCTAATTATTATAAAAATATCATTTTATTTTATTTCAAACATATTTTCACTAAGTTCCAAAGCATGGGTTCTTTCCTTGAGTTACTATATTCAGGAATATTTTATAGGCTACATGCAATGGACTAAAGACAAATATAGATTTATTTGGGTTAGGTCAATTCAGCTGTATGGTAATCCAAGTAACACAGAAAAATGCCATTAGGACTTTCTTTTTCTTGGAGATGAGCTCTTTCTTTGTCCCATATATTGAGGAAATATGCTGCATACTATGTACATACTAGTGTGCTGGAACAATTCAAACTTTTTACCTGGATGATAAGCAGTAGATTTCTAAGGAAAAAACTGGAGACACTTCCTCACACTAACCAGGTAGCCTTACAGTAAAGGTAAATTGGGTATCAGATTTTGGCTGGATGAGGCCAAACATATGAGTTAACTTTGTTGTTAACTCTTCTTCTCATGACAGTAGCCTATAGACTGATTTTGAGACAGAGTAGATTGGACTACAGAAGATTTTTGAACCCTATAAATGAATTTGGAGGTGATTTCTTTTGAATTAGTCAAAATAGTGTTCTAGGTCCAGCATTGTGTCAAGTGTAGTCAAGTGTGGAATCATTATAATGAAGAAGCATGCATTCTGTCATTGATTTGATGTAAAATCTGTATGCACATAGAATGAATTTCCCTTGAGAATTTCCAAACTAATTTATCATAAGTGTAACATACTGTTAAAGTGATCTAAAATTTAGTTATTATTTAAAATATTCTACCTTATCCATTCTAGTTATTTAAAAAATGGTAAATAAGGCACATTTGCAATTTTGAGTAAATTGCAATTTGCTCAATATATGGACATTTTTCTACAGGTCTTTAAGAAACAATTTTAGTTAAATTTACTTTAGAACACTGGTCTAGCTACTCTGGCCAATATATATTTTATTTAACAAACCCCATTTTTACTCATTTTCTCGACTTGCAGTAATTCTTCCTCTTTTATAAATTGTAAATGTTATTCATCTTTTAGCAACCAATCCTAACTTCCAGCTCTTCCAGCTCTAATATCAACAATTTAAGTTAATAATTTTATTCACAATAACTAACATGAAAGAAACTTGGAATACACTAAAATGAAAATTATGAGGCTAATTCAAAAAAGCAAGTGACAAAAATAATAGCTTTAATTTTTGATGTTTATATGAGTCATAAGTTTCATCACTATTATTTCTCTAGTTTAGTTTTATTAGCATTCTTTGAGCCATAAGATATTTTGTTCTAATCCACATTTTCCTACTGAAGGTGATAAAAGCTTATTTTTATGTAACAAAGCAGTGCCTTGTGATTTTGCTATTTCCCTGATAGGGTCTTTCAGTCTTTTTAATACTTTTGTGTCTCCCATCACACAAAGAAAAGATGAATAATTTCTTCTGAATCAAAAGAATATTCACACAAGACCTCAAACAACACCTCATTGCATCTTGAGCCAAAAATATTGCAAAGATGGAGAATAAACTTTAATGTTATGGTGACATTTTATTGACTTGTCCATTTTCTTGCATAGATTGGTCAATAAAGTACAATGAGCAAAAGGAAGACAGAAGGTAATCTCAGATGTCTCACCACCTAATATACTCTTCTCAATGAACCAGTCATGCACGTTACTCATAAAAGAGCACAACTGGCTAGCTGATCCATCAATCAAGAGTATAAAATGCCAACAAAAAATAATTCTGGTTTGTATGCAAATTGAGTAGTAGAATATATTTCCAAAAAGAGGTATTATAAGCCAGTGATTGCCAACTTAATTTTTCTCTTTAAAGGGTAATATTGGGAAAAAATTGGTAGCATTTATGAAGGGATTAAAAATACTCAAAACAATTTTTAACAATCTATAATTATGATAATATCAAGACTATTACAATATGATGTCTCATGAGGTTTGTCAGAGCAGCTCCAATAATTTTACTATTCCTTTTGTGAGTCTTAGGTACGTTGCCAATATTTGTTTAAAGCTGTTTAATGCCCTGACTTCTCCTTCTTGTATTCATATAAGACAAAGTATCTTGGTATTTTAAGAAATGTATAATCATTATTTAGTTTGACAATATGTTCTATAAAATCATGCTTATTTAGTAAGAGAAAAGGTATATTTTACACATTGTTCAAAATTTGGAAGCATAAAATGTTGCCATGGGATACTTATGGGCACAGTTTTACATCCTCTTTTTAAAGCACTAACTATTGTCCCCCATTCAAGCTGACTGACCTGGAATAAAAAGTGTTTTTACATTCTTAGGACTTTGTCCTTCTTTCCACCAAAAGAACTCTAAAACTCTTTGGACAAATATGTCTTAAGTATCAGTGTTATCATTGTTGCCATTATTACTATTTTAACTCATATACATCTAAATTTGTATCCTTCCTTATTTTTCCTTTGGAGTATATTTCCACATGAGTCAATGTGTCTTATCAATAGACAACAGGAGAAATATCAATAGAAAAATGAACACCTGGATTCCTTAGGTAAATCACTTAAAATTTGATATAGTTCTTTAAAAAAAATTAAATCTTTATTTTTGAGAGAGTGGGAGACACAGAGCGTGAGTGGAGGAGGGGCAGAGAGAGAGGGAGACACAATATCCCAAACAGGCTCTAGTCTCTGAGCTGTCAGCACAGAGCCCAATGCTGGGCTCCAACTCATGAGCCCTGAGATCATGAACTGAGCCGAAGTTGGACGCTTAACCAACTGAGCCACCCAGGCAACTGGATACAGTTTTAACATACTGCTAGATGGTGGTGAACTAGATCATTTAAAAGCTATTTTCCTATTTACAAATTATATTATTCATATAACCCTCAAAATAGTATTTCAAAGTATATATTATATATGGTAGCTATATTTATCTCCATAACACAACTGAAAAAATTGATACGAAAAGAATTTTGTGACTTACCGAAGATATCATGGCAACTCAGCTACGAATATTTTCCTGGATTTATTTACTAGAATTGCCTACATTTGTAGCAAAACGTACCTGTATAAAATTTTCCAGAATCTGTTTTATAAAATACATCTTAATATTTTGTAAATTTGCTGTATCGGAGTTCAATTTAACTTGCGTCTTTTTTTTTTACATGAATATGACTCTGCTTTGTTATACACCTTTAAATACATAATAGATTATTATTTCCCCAATGCATAACAATACATTGTAAATATTCTTTTGAGACAGGTGTTCTCTAAGACAGGTATTAAACTTTTCTTTCAATATCAATATTTTCTCATTATACAGGAAATACTGATTTGGATTCAAAATCAGGAGATGCAACAGGATGTTTTCTCCATCCAGTAGACGAAACAATCTTTCATACACCCTGAACATGCATTCCAAGCACTAAATAGTAAGAGATATTTCTTCATAAAGAGTATAAATGTCTCATTGTGACAAATGGCTTCTTATTTTCTATAGACTGTGGCCTTTTGGATTTGTTAGATGACAGTGGAAATCTCATTCATTATTTTCTTCCCTTCTTACATTCTCAAAATGGCTCTAAATAATCTTCATTTATCAGTGTCAGTAGTCTGACTGACAAACATAACAAAAGAGGGTTTTCAATTTTAAACTCATGGAAGACTAAGAAATGCTTAAGAAAGCCATATATGTGCAGTCAAATCCTCTACCACTGAGCTATACCCTCTCTAAGAAAACCATATATGTGAAGGACAAAAGAATTAATTTCATTTGGACTGAATTGTTAGAGCTCTTTACCTTATAACTATCAAAATCATCAGCTTTATCTTACGCTTTCATCTTTTTCTTCAATCTTTAAAAAATTGTCAATTTTTTTTCTGTAATGTGATTTAGAAATTTATATTTCAATTACACTTCAAAAATGATATATAATTGTCTTTTGCTGATAACATTACAAAAATTTCAAACCGTAATAAAGTTTAAGAAAGTGAAATGATTCATGAACCATTCCATGCTATTTTAACCTCCTTTGTCATTCCCTATTTTTTTGAACAAAGGATATGAAACATGAAGTTTTAAGCCTAAGGACAGCCCAACATGACTTATTTTATAAAGTATGTCTTGCTTAAACTTTTTTTGCATAAAAACAAGTGGCAGTCGCATGCCTTTATAAATATTTATTTGTTTCATTTCTGGATAACAGGTTTTCCCTACATGGTCATTAGCCAACTGGTATCAGATTACTTTTACTCCTGTAACTTTTGCCTTTGACCTAATTTTTACCATATTTTACCATATTTTCATAATTAGAAAATAAATACCTGCTTTGAAATGGTTTTCCAATTTGATTGTGTCCCCCTCCACCCTGTAGGTCAGTGTTTGTTTCCTGATTTGACAGGTAATCCTTTGCTACTTTTCTTTTAGCATATAGATTGACTAACTTCTGTTACCATCTTTTATAAATTACTAACTATTCTATGATTTCATTGGAAAGTGGAAATAAAATATTTAGCCCACAGTTCCTGGAAATAATATTTTTCAAAAAATTCAGCTACTATATAAATAATATTTTTTGCCATTGTTGTCTTCCTTTACATTTATCTTAAGGATGTGATTTTTTCCATTTTGATAATTATTTTAGGAGTTACTTATGCTCAATGCATAAGACTAGTATGGTTTAAAATTAGTCAAAATGACTGAATGTGTAACCATTTTATTTTTTTTTATTTTTTTTTAAATTTTTAAAAAAATTTTTTTTAATGTTTATTTATTTTTGAGACAGAGAGAGACAGAGCATGAACAGGGGAGGGTCAGAGAGAGAGGGAGACACAGAATCGGAAGCAAGCTCCAGGCTCTGAGCCATCAGCCCAGAGCCCAACGCGGGGCTCGAACTCGCAGACCGTGAGATCGTGACCTGAGCTGAAGTCGGACGCTTAACTGACTGAGCCACCCAGGCACCCCATGTGTAACCATTTTAAAAACGAATGACAAAATATATGGCGCCTGGGTGCCTCAGTTGAGCATCTGACTCTTGATTTTGGCTCAGGTCATGATCCCAGGGTTGTGGGATCAAGTCCCATGCTCAGTACAGAGCCTGCTCAGAATGTTCTCTCTTTATGCCTCTGCTCTTCTCCATCTCATGCTCGCTCACTAGCTCTCCCTCTCTCAAAAAAAAAAAAAATGACAAAATAAAACAAAGCAAAATAAAAAATTAACAACTGGTAGTGCAGAAGATCCAGAGAAGGGGGATCAAAATAACCAAAAGTGGAAATGATTTCTCAGAAAATTTACAAGAGTTCCAAATTGGCAGCCAGTGGTATCAATTTGGTCTGAAAAAAAAAATCCATTTTGTTATTTTGTTTGGTGCCAGATTGTTTAAAAATATAATATCTTCAGATGTGGCATGTGTTTTTTGATTGTCACAGATCCACACCTATTTATTCGCTTACCTGTCTATTTTAAAAAATTTTTTAATGTTTATTTTTGAGAAAGAGAGAGAGTGCAAGTGAGGGAGGGGAAGAGAGAGAGGGAGACATAGAATCTGAAACAGGCTGCAGGCTCTGAGCTGTCAGCACTGAACCCAATGCGGGGCTCAAACCCACAAGCCTTGAGATCATGACCTGAGCTGAAGTCAGACATTCAACCCACTGAGCCACCCAGGCGCCCCTACTTACCAGTCTATTTTATTGAACACAATGCTTCATATGTTTGGATATTGCAATCATGCCCTTTCTTTTTTGGTAAAACATTACTTCTGTTCTTCATACAAATTATGTTAATTTTCATTACTATATTTAAATTTTTTAAATATATTTATTTTTGAGGGACAGAGCATGAACAGGGGAGGGAGAGGGAGACACAGAATCTGAAGCAGGATCCAGGCTTTGAGCTGTCAACAGAGAGCCCAATGCAGGACTCGAACACATGAACCATGAGATCATGACCTGAACCGAAGTTGGATGTCTAACAGACTGAGCCACCCAGGTGTCCCATCTCATTACTGTCAGGTCACATTCACGTTTCTCCATGTCCCCATTAAAAGCTTTTTTTTTTTTTCTTTTAAAATCTTATAACAAGAAGTGGAGATGATAACTGGATAGTAATTAGTGCTGATCAGTGAATATTATCATTCTCCTTGGGGCATGTGGTAGTATTTTATTTTCTTACTCCCTTGTAGTTTGTCCATGTCACTTACCTTGACCAATGAATTGCCAATGTTAATAGTGTGTGTCACTTTAAAGCAAAAAATTCAAAGCCAGCATACAATGCAACATGATCTCTCTTTACCCTTTTCCATAATGACCAGATTTATTCTAGACTGGTTGCTCCATCAGTCTGGATCCCAGAGTAAGGACAAGATTAGAGAGCCCACACAACCCACTGTGCACATATAACATGGGCAAGAGATAAAAATATATTTTAATTCATTTAAATTATATTGTTATTAGTTACTACAACATAACCTAGTATATCTTGATTGATGAAGAAATTGTTACAGAAGTGTGGTGCTGCTTTCACACATACACACTCACACAAAACTAAAATATGTGGCAGTGACTTAGAGATTAAGTGGCAGGCTATATAAGAAAGAGTGGAAGCTTGAAAGATAGAGAGCCATGTTGTTCAGTGGCACACTATAAGTAAATGGCTACTTGTGACTACCTGAAAAGCACATCATGTCCAACCTGGCATTAGGGTGGGCTTGGAGCTTGGGTCTGCAGGAGTCCTCCTAGAGTCTGGGGCTATGGGGCCTCGCCCAGTGATAGAGTGGGCTAAGAGCCTGAGGCCATAGGAATTGCTGAGGCCATAAGAATTGGCCTGGCAGTCAGGTGTGCCAGGAGCTTGGGGCTGTGGGAGTTGTCCTAGTGCTGGAAAAGTCCAGGAGTCTGGGTCTGTAGGGGCGTGGCCTGGTGCTTGTTCAGACCGGGTCCTAGGGTTTTCAGTAAAGTCAAATACTCACTTCCCAGAGTGTTTCTGTCCATGCTGGGCTACCAAAGCTTGGTGGAGGAGTGATGGGATAATGTGAAACAATTTTTTTTTTTACCCTCTTCACTGCATCTTCTCTTATTTCTGTGCAAACACTAAAATTGATAAATGCTTTAAATTACAAAGACCCATTTAAATCATTTTTGTGGGTAGAATCAAATTGAAATTCTAGCTGTAATTCCCAGTGTTAAAACCTTTCAACTGATTAAGCTGGTATCCAGTGAATTCCTCCAATTCACACAATGACTCAGGGAAAAGGAATTAAATATTTGGCTCTTCCACCACAACCTGACTGGCACAAAATCTCTGCAATTATGTGGACAAATGCATGGGAACAAGAAAGTGAAGTAATATAACAAATGTAAAGAGACTATCTAGAAAATACCAATGGGTGTAGCCATCAGCACATGTACCTGACTAGAAACAAATATATAATAAGCCTATTCAATTTTAATGAGAATCAGTGCCAAAGAAATCATGAAAAATTGTTTGTGGCCTCAGAGTAATCTAGCTTATCTTAACTGAAAATTGTCTCAAATTTGGTCTGAATCTTGTAGAGTACAGTAAAACAAAATGATTGTCCCTCTTCTCATGAACCTCATGTCTATTAATACTACTTAAGTTTTATATAAATAATATTAAATATAGTTTTAATATGATTTATTAAATATAAAATATATTTAATGCATATTTAATATATATTTCACATAGGGTGAAAATATAAAAAGAATAAAAAAAGAATCCAAGTAAATTCCAAAACTTCTGATCCATGATGATTTATTAAAAATTCTGAATGCTTAATAGGCCTATTGATAGTAATAGTATTGCAAGCAGACAAAAATTTGGAGGTCTTATTTGCTAATAACCTGACAAATGACTACAGAAGAAAGCATACAAAAAAAATCTCTGTGAACTGGAGTTAGAGATTTCTTTGATATGACACAGAGGTCATGAATCATAATAGAATATAAATGATAAATTGGATATCATCAATATTAAAAGTTTCTGCTCTTTGAAAGACTGTTTAGGAAATGACAAGAGAATTCACAGGCTGGAAAAATTATTTGCAACACACATATGTGAGGCAAGTCTTGTATCCATTATATGAAAATAATTCTCATAGTCAATAACAAAGAATCAAACAGCACAACAAATCGTGAATGAGATTTGAACAATTTATCAAAGAAAATATGCAGATGTCAAATAAGCACATATAAAAATGATCAATGTGATTTGTCAGTGGGGAAATGCAAATTAAAATCCCAACAAGATATCACTACATACCAACTGGAATGATTAAAGATAAAAACTCCTAACATTGTAAAGTGTTGATGAAGGTGCAGAAAAACTGGAATTCTCATATATCAGTGAAAGGAATGCAAAAGTGTACAACTACTTTAGAAACTTTTTGGCAGTCTTTCATAATGTAAAAGTTACATAAAGCATATGACCCAACAATTCTACCCCTAATTAGTATTAAGTTAAATAAAAACATATGTCTATACAAAGAGCTGTGTGAAAATGTTTCTAACAGCTTTATTCATTAAGTCAAAAACTGGAAACAACCACAAAGTACATCAATTGGTAAAGAATAACGTATTGTGGTATATTCATACAATGGGATACTACTCAGAAATTGAAAGGGATGAACTACAATATGAGTGAATCTCAAATGCATTATGGTAAATGAAAGAGGTCAACTCAAAAATTCCATACTACATGATTCTATTTATATGACATTTGGGAAAAGGTGAAACTATAGGGGCCATACATAAACAGTCAGTTATTGTCAAGAGTGGAGGTGACAAATGAGGATTTACTGCAAATGGGAATTTTTTTAGGATGATAAAAATGTTTCATATCAGTATTACAGTAGTTAGATGTTTATCGAAACTTAACATACCTAAAAAGGGAAATTGTTTTACCAAATATCATATAAACCTGTCTTGAAAAATAGTCGAAGTAAATTCAAGTTATTTAGATCTATGATAAGTCATTAAAAGAATTTCTGAACCTTGATTGCCCTCTTATTGTGGATATTTAAAGTGTTACAATTGACCAGAAAACATAGAGCCTTGCCCACTATTGATCTGACAAAGAACTAGAGAGGAATACTTTGCATATATAAGATATGGGTTGAAAATTATACTAACTCCACAGTACATCAGGTCTCCTTCCCTCCCTCCTTTCCTATCTTCCATGTTTCATTCACTTTGCAAATATTTACTGGATGCCTACCATTTGTCAAGCATTCTTTTAAACTCTAGGAATATAGCAGCAGGCAAAAAGATAAATTCTTGCTCTCATGTTGCAGATATTATAGGAAAATTATACTTAATAAGATCTCTATGAATGACTGTTACATTAATCTACTTCTGGTGCAATTTTAAAAATCTCAATTTTTATATTTGAAACAAAACTACACATTTACATAGAAGAAAGAATATATAAATAATCATACCCAATAACTCCATGTTGCTCATTATACTTCAGAATTATATTTATTTTTTATTAAATATAAAAGATATTTTCATGCAAAGCTTAGGTGGTGCATACTTATTTGATGACCCTTTGTGCTTATCTCTTGCAATATATTTGAAAAATTCTAGGCAGTTTGCTTCTATTATGCATCAGAGTAGACATTAGCAGAGGTAGTTGTAAGTAAGCAAGTGTCATTCCTAATAAAAACATCATTGCTTTTGCCTTCTCTCTTCATTTCAAGATGATTTCTTTCTTTAAAAGCCTTTCTACATCCAATTGAGAAACATTATTTACTTTCATTTTCTTTTGTTGAAATTTAGTTCCCACAAAAGTGAAAAAGTGAAATAACCTAAAAAAGGTAGAATGGAAATGAAGTATCTTATAGTTAATATATATACATCAACTTTACTCACTGCCCTTTGCAAGTAGAATTTTTAAAGGATTACTAAAAGAAAGGACATCACACTGTAACTTAGCTAAGTGAAATGTGCATTTCTTCCATTTGTGCAAGCAGGTACATTAGAACAATAGGGAAGACTATGGTATGAGAACAGAAAGAGATTCTTATCAAAGAGAAAATCAATTTCAAATTTCCACTGAAATATTCAAGAAGACATGAAAGATTGAAAGGCATAGCGAAAAATGGTTAACAGCCTGTCGCCTAATTGGAACTTCCAGTACTTGTAATGTTAATGACAAAGGTTATGGAAATACTTGGTGGCTTATCTATGAAATATGACATAATTTAAAAAAGTCAAGAAACTCATTTTGTTTTAATTTTCTACAAATGCCACCTGTACCCAGGTGTAGGATATCCAGATATCCATGGTACGTATCAATCAGATAATTGGACAGCCATTCCTTTGTAATAGTGATTATTGCCTGAATTCTATCATATCATATCTATCTATCTATCTATCATCTATCATCATTATCTATCTATCTTTCTATCCATTTATCTATCTAATCAATCTGTCCATCCATCCATCCATCCATTTGATAAACTTTAATCCCCAGAAAACTTTGGAGGCTCATTGGGAAAGATATATGCTCTTGGAACAGCAACCCCCAAAAATATAACAAGTCCTAAAAAGTAAAATGGAAACAGAAAAGGTTGTGTGGAGTATGCAGATCAAGACTGGTTTGTATTCAAGAACAAATTAGAGAAAGATGATTTAAATTCTTAGATTCATTTTTCTTCATTATTAACATACTTTAGTAGGTATTAAATTATAACATAATGTTGATCTATTTTTGTCTACTTCTGCATCTTGTGTACTAAGAACAATGCCTAGCATAGTGAGATGCTCAATCAATATCAAATGGCTGATTGAAGAAATATTTCTATATACAGACGGTCCCTGATTTAAATGATTCAATTTACAATTTTGTGACTTTATGATGGTGTGAAAGCAATACACATTCAGTAGAAATAGTACTTCCAATTTTGAATTTTAATATTTTTCTGGGGTAGCAATACATTGTATACTACTTTCTTGTGATGCTGGGTAGGTAGCAAGCTGCAACTGCCAGTAAGCCATAATAAGATCATGAAGGTAAGCAACCCATATACTTAAAACTGTTCCATACCCATGCAACCATTCTGTTTTTTACTTTCACTACAGTATTCAGTAAATTACATGAGCTATTGAACACTTTCTTATAAAATAGGCTTTGCATTAGATGATTTTTCCAAACTATAGGCTAATGTAAGTGTTCTGAGAACTTTTAAAGGAGGCTAGGCTAAGTTATGGTGCTAGGTAGGTTAGGTGTAGTCAATGCATTTGACTTATGAAATTTTCAACTTAGCATGGGCTTATCGTAATGCAACTCCAATGTAAATCAAGGAAGATATATACTGCTACACTAAAATTTAAATAAAATCTGCATCTATAGTTTGTCTCTGCCTTTTACTGGAATCCAATTTTCTTCAGAATAAGGATGAAATCTTGGCTGTCTTTAAATGCCAAAGGACACAAGACGGTACCTGGCGCATAAATGAATGTGATACAGAGCATGGAGTAAATAACAGTTATTTCAACTTATTCTTGTACCAATTTTCCAATTAAAAAAATTAAATAATAATTGCCAGTAATTGACAATAATCATTGTCTCCTTATTATGTCTAATTGCATTGCTTTTATTATCTAATTTAAACTTTAAAACATCAAATGAATCAGACAATATTATTACCACCATTTTACAGATGGGACTCTAAATTAGTTTAATATACCTAATATATAAATTCCATAAGGTGAGAACATTTTTCTCTTTATTCACCATTGTATCACCATAGCCTAGAAACCTGCTTTATTACTATAAACACACAATATTTGTTGAATGAATTATATTAGACAATTTAAGCTATGGGCCTTGAGTTTAGTAAAGAAGATGATATTGGAATTGCATATTTGGAAATAACCAGTATAGAGGTTACTTGAAGCTTTTCTTTTTCTTAATATATTCAATATATATTCAATTGAGTCCTTAGCTCCATGTTTGTCAATGATCCTGGGGACATAGAAGTGAAGAACACTGATATTGTCCCTGCCTTTAAGTGGCATACAGTGTAGTGGGAGTAGATAAGATGACCAGTAGAATGTGTATAGTGAAATAAGAGAAGGTTGATACCTAAATAATTGAAAGACTCCCAACAGTAGGTGGAAAACATGGATTTCCTTATGACAAGAGCCAAAGGAGAAGAGAATTACAAAAATAATGGTGAAAGCAACATTGCCAAAAGCTAGAGATATTTCAAATAAAAACCAAAAAAAAATTACAATTATTTATAATTAAGTCATAAATAGTCTCTGAGATATTGGTTTCAGTGGCAATATGAGAACCAGATTTCCATAAACTCTATAATTCAAGATGGTTATGGTAGGAATCTTCAGTATTGAATGAGGGAATTTTGAATGAATAAATAAATGATTGCATTTATAGGCAGTATCACCTTATCTATCTAGCTTTACCTTTAATTAAACATAATATGAAACTTAAAGTTTTCAAAGTACTAGAATGTTTTTCATTTGTGCCTTTGTACATGCTGTCCTAACCGCATGAAATGACAGTTTCACCTTTTTAAATCCAGAGCCTACCCCCTTTTCCATAACCCAATTCATTTAATTTCTTCTTCGTTAAAACTTCTTACAGTTCAAAATTTCCCTCCCATGTTTGGTTTCCTATATAACACTTAGAGGCTATGCTAAACATTCTCATACCTGATCAAGTGTCTGTTCCTATCTATATTTTCTCTCCAACAAGATGGATAACTTTTAGAAGACTAGACACCATTAAACACATGGCAATTATGTGCTCAACGCAAATATAACTTGATTTGGAAACATTTAATAAACTTGACTTTAACATTAGATAAATTTAAATGTGAAACTAATTATTTGTAAATCCCTTAGAAACATTGACTTATGTTCTTATTTTTTTCCCTTCCCCAACTTTGACATAAATGCTTTTTCCTACCTCTTAGAAGGATTCTCTTGTGGACCAATAAAAAAGAAATTACAATATAGTGTGGATGATTGAATCACTTGATAAATATGCCTAGTTGTGTAAATGAAATTGATTTAGTCAGTGGTGCAAATGTTAAATTTGTGTTTTGCTGAAAACTGAATGTAGTGTTAATTGTTGACGTAATTTGGATTGGGTGGTCTTGCCTATATTAACATGTGGTTATGCAGAGATATAAGAATCTGAAATGCTGAATAGAAATAGAAAATAATAATCATTTCTTGGTATTCCTTGTTTTATAAAGTTAATCAATTGAATATTTTTTCATTATTATCAATAAATATATTTAGGGTTTCTAAATTTCCACTATTCAGAGTTCAACATAAGTCTTAGCAGGAGACAATGACATGAACATTAAGACATTTCAACAACTAGTGCTTAAAAGCATCCTATTTAGAGTTTGTTATATTTCATTTTTCCCACATAGCTTTATTAATCCATGACTTTTGGAGGTCAGCCTGGATTATCTGCTAGCTGGTGTCTATGAGTTTACCAGAGCTTGAGATGAGTAGGGAGCAGGTAAATTAGGCACAAAGGAGATAGCTTTCCAAATAGAACAGGATATAACAGCTGAGTTCTTTTATTAGTTTCATACTCTCTCTCTATTACTCTCTACTACTGAGATCTAACCACCCTTTCTTCCCAGCACTTTGAATCTTATGTCCCTTTATTTCTGTCTTTTCCCCTTTCTTAATTATATTTCCTGCTTCCCTCTCCACAAGAAACAAATGGGGAGGGCTATGAACAACTTGATTTATTTATATTTTTCTATGCTAACCATGAAGCTATATTCATGCATGCTTCCACGTGTGTGTACATGCACAATAAGAATCACTTTTATTGTGTCCTTAACATGTGTGAGGCACAAGAAGAAAAGATTTCACCCGGAGTCTCATGTCATATTCCCAAAAAAACTATTCAGTGGATTCTAGGACCACTTCCATTTTCCAAGTGAGGTTAAGTGTCCTGCCTGTAGTCACACAGCTAATAATGGACAGAGTCACAACTCTAAAGTAGTAGGGATGGTTTGGGGGATTAAACAGAACTAAATCCACACCTAGGTAACTCCAAACCCATTCCCTTAATAAATGTGCTATATTGTTTTGTGTAATTTGGTGATTTGACTAGGCTGTCATTTATTTCTTTATTTCTTTATTTTTTTTAAGTTTTTATGTAAATTCCAGTAAGTTGACATAGTGTAATATTAATTTCAGGTGTACAATATGATTATTCAATATTTCCATATAACACTCGGTACTCATCACAAGTGCACTCCTTAATCCCCATCACCTACTAAACCAATTTCCTCACTTATATCCCCTCTGTTAACTATCAATTTGTTCTCTATAGTTAAGGGTCTCTTTCTTGGTTTGCCTCTCTCTCTTTTTTTTTTCCCTTTGCACCAGGCTGCCATTTAGCTTTTCATCCAGATGGCTGACAAAAATTTGGGACAGAGTAGGCCTATGCCTCACTATTAGCTAATTTTCTTAAGTGTGATTAAGTGCTCTGGAGCATCAGGATTCTAAACTTTGTCAACTTATAAATACCCCATATCCCTGTGCTGCACTAGATCTTACCCAGTACACACATGGTAAGAACAAAAGCAGACTAGCTGAGACTCCAGATTTGGCAGAGACTATGATCCACCCCTAGGGTATTGACACTGATGAATCTTGATTGGTGTAGATTATGTTTTCACCATAAACTAGAGTTGCCATACTGACTTGTTGGCCCATAAACTGATTCTGCCTCAGGTCCAGATTTACTGAGCAACTATGAGCTGACCCAGATAGGAGTATTAGTCTGTCTTGCTATTTGTTTAAAGTCATTATTATTTAAAGTAATAAAAATAACACTTTTTAAGTATTTATTGTGTACCATACACTCTGATAAGTGCCCCCCTTTGATTATCTCCTTTAGTGTACCCAATTATCATAAGAGCCAAGTGCCTTTATTATTCATATTTTATAGCTGAAGAAAGCAAGCTAGTAAACTGGGAATCTGAGATTAAACACAAGACTAATTCCAAAACCTATTTTTTATCCACTATGCATATTATCTGTAACTTAACCATTTGAAGACATTCTTATTTTCCTTTGACAGTTGTACCAAGAAAAGGATGTTATCCCTCAGGATAGTAGTTTCCCTCCTGGTTTGTGAGATCATCAATACCTTTGGCATTTTTCTAGAAGTTCGCATTTCTTTTCTAGATGGAAAGAAACATAAGCACTAGCCAGTAGTAATCCTCTCTTAAAACTGTCACCAGGGATGGTGAGATTTACTCTTATAGAATTGTGCAATCTTTTTCTGTCATTGTCTTTAGCATTCTTGTTTCTTTATCTGAGTGATGCTCACTGCTTCCCTTCTAATATTATGGACGAAACTATGAAGGATTCTCACAAGTTGCTTTGTGCTTTGGTTTGAGACAAATGGTTCAGAGATAGATGCTTAAGCTGATCAAAGAAGAAGCCCCAATGTTCCTTTTGTTTCTTCACTGGATATGTGCTTAATGTCTTTCAGAAATACAACAAATAATTAGTTAATAATTAATTAAATTTGTTTAGCTTGCTGATAGTCTCAGACTTAATACTGACTACAAACATCACTGAGCAAAGTCCCACTGGTAGAATCTTTATTCATGATATTAATACAGACAAGAAGGATGAAGAACTTACTGATAGTAGAATTTTCAGGGAACTAGTAATTCTTTGGAATATTTTTTTTTCCTTACTGGAATACTATCTTTAATTGTATAATGGAATTTTTTATTCAAGTATAATTAGCACACAGTGTTACTTTCAAGTGTACAATATAATGATTCATTAGTTATATACATTACACAGTGCTCACCATGATAAGTGCATTCCTCCTTAATCCCCTTCGCTGATCCCTCCATACTTCTCCCCTCTGGCAACAACCAGTTTGTGCTCTATAGTTAAAAGTCTCTTAGTTGTCCCTTTTTTCTTTGTTTTTTTTCATTTGTTTTGTTTCTTAAATTTCACATATGAGTGAAATCATATGGTATTTGTCTTTGATTTCACTTGCATTATAACCTCTAGATCCATCCATATTGTTGCAAATGGCAATATTTCATTTTTAATGGGTGAATGGACATGTATGAATGGACACATGGCTGCTTCCAACTTGGCTATTTTAAATAATGCTGTTGGGGCGCCTGGGTGGTGCAGTCGGTTAAGCGTCCGACTTCAGCCAGGTCACGATCTTGCGGTCCGTGAGTTCGAGCCC
>NC_064817.1:100535564-100586516 GCF_023721935.1 Panthera uncia
CTGTCCCAAAAAATAAATAAAAAATGTTGAAAAAAAAAAAATTTAAATAATGCTGTAATAAACATAGGGGTGCATGTATATTTTCAAATTAGAGATGTTGTTTTCTTTAGGTAAATACCCAGTACTGGAATTATTAGATCATAAGGTAATTCTACTTTTAATTATTTTAGGAACCTCCATACTGTTTTCCACAGTGGCTGCACTAGTTTGCAATCCCACCAACAGTACACAAGGGTTCCTTTTTCTTCACATTATTTACATACTTGTTGTTTCTTGTGTTTTTGAATTTAGTCATTCTGACAGGTGTGAGGTGATATCTCACTGTCATTTTGATTTACAATTCCTGATGATTTGAAGTGTTTTGGAGGTCTTGGAATATTTTAAAATGGTAAATTATTTCCTTTTTCAAATAGTGTCATCAGGAAAACTTTTACCTAGGAAATATTTATTTTTTACCAATATGCATCAAAATTATTTTAAAATGTTATAGAAAGTTTTTAGAAAACTGGTAATTTATGCTAGAACAAATAATTCTAAAATTTGTATAGGACTACAAAAGACCCTGAAAAGCCAATGCAATCTTGAAAAAGAAGAATAAAACTGGAAGTATCACAATCCCAGATTTCAAGTTATACTACAAAGCTCTATCAAACAAATAATCAAAACAGTATGGTCTGGCACAAAAGTGAACACAAAAATCAATGGAACAGAATAGAGAGCCAGAAATAAACCCATTATTATATAGTCAACTAATCTTTGGCAAAGGAGGAAACAATATACAATGGGAAAAATTCTCTTCAACAAATGCTGCTGGGAAAACTGGACAGCTACATGCAAAAGAATGAAACTGGACCACTTTCTTACACTGTACAAAAAAAACTCAAAATGGATTAAGAGACTAAATATCAGACCTGAAACGATAAAAATCCTAGAAGACAACACAGGCAGTAATTTCTCTGACATTGGCCATAGCAATTATTTTCTAGATATGTCTCTTGAGGCAAGGGAAATAAAAACAAAAATAAAGTATTGAGACTACATCAAAAAAAAAAAAAACTTCTGGGAGCACATGGATGGCTCAGTGGGTTAAGCATCTGACTTCAGCTCAGGTCATGATCTCACGGTTTGTGGGTTTGAGTCCCATGTCGGGCTCTGTGCTGACAGCTTAGAGACTGGAGCCTGCTTTGAATTC
Source organism: Panthera uncia (assembly GCF_023721935.1). NCBI lineage: Eukaryota > Metazoa > Chordata > Mammalia > Carnivora > Felidae > Panthera > Panthera uncia. Next base: position 100,536,757 of record NC_064817.1, read on the forward strand.
TGTGTCTTCCTCTCTCTCTACCCCTCCCCCACTCATTCTCTCTCTCTCTCTCTCTCTCTCTCTCTCTCTATCAAAAATAAGTAAACTTAAAAAAATAAAATTAAGAAAAAAGCTCCTGCACAGTAAGGAAAAATATCAAGAAAACTAAAAGACAATCTACTGAAAGGAAGAAGACATTTGCAAATGACATATCCCATAAAGGGTTAGCATTCAAAATATATAAAGAACTTACAAAGCTCAACACCAAAAAAACAAAACAATGGTTTTGGGCAGAAGACATGAACAGACATTCCTGCAAAGAAGACATACAGATGGCTAATTGACACATAAAAAGATATTCAACATCACTCATCATTAGAGGAGTGCAAATCAAAACCACCATGAGGTATCACCTTGCACCTGTCAGATTGACTAAAATCAAAAACACAAGAAACAAGTGTTGGCAAAAATGTGGAGAAAAAGAAACCCTCATGCACTCTTGGTGGGAATGCAAATAAGTGCATCCATTGTGGAAAACAGTATGGAGGTTTCTCAAAGAATTAAAAATAGAACTATCCTATGATCCAGTAATTGCACTACTGGGTATTTACCTTAAGTTTATGCAAACACTAATTCAAAAGGATATATGCACCTCTATGTTTATTGCAGCATTATTTACCATAGCCAAAGTATGGAAGCTGCCCAAGTGTCAACTGACTGATGAATGGGTAAAGAAGAGGTGTTGCATACACACACACGCAAACACACACACAGACACACACACACACAAACACACACAATGGAATATTACTAAGCCATTAAAAAGAATGAAATCCTGGGCACCGGTGGCTCAGTCTGTTAAGTGTCTGACTCTTGGTTTTGGCTCAGTCATGATCTCACAATTTGTGGGTTCAAGCCCCACATCGGGCTCTGTTCTGATGGCACAGAGCTTGCATGGGATTCTCTCTCTGCCTCTTCCCTGTTCTCTCCCTCTCTCTGTCTCCAAAATAAATAAGTAAATATTTAAAAAAGGAATGAAATCTTGCGATGTGCTACAACTTGGATGGATCTAGAGAGTATAATGCTGAGTGAAATAAGTCGGTCAAAGACAAATACCATATGATTTCACTCATCTGTGGAATTCAAGAAACAAAACAAATGAACAAAGGAAAAACAGACACAAACCAAGAAACAAACTCTTTTTTTTTTTTTTTACTCTTAACTATAGAAAACTGATAGTTACCAGAGGGGAGGTAGTGGAGGACTTAATAAGTGAAGGAGATTAAGATTACACTTATTATGATGAGAACTGAGTAATGTATAGAATTGTTGAATCACTATATGGTACACTTGAAACTAATATAACAGTATATGTCAACTATACTAGAATCAAAATTAAAGGAAGAGAAAAAAAACCGGTAGTTCATGGAAACATGCAGCATGTGCACTATCAACTCTCTTCAAGGAGGAAATGTATCTCCATTAGACAAATATGACTAAAAGGTGTGCTTGAATTATGATATTATTTACAATTATCAGCAGTGACAATTAACAATCTTGGAAGTACAAAGAGCTTCAAAAAACATTTTCTTGATTTCTTTTGGAATGTGGCAAGGCACAGTCCCAGTGATTAAGAGGAAAAACCCTCAATAAGAACTATAATAGCTGTATTTTATTGACTGCTTACTAGATGCCTCCCTTTTGAGTCTGATATATTATTTAATTCTCACACAAAAGCCATTTGATAGGCAAAATTGTGTTCATTTTTTTTCAGATAAAAACAATCATGGCTTAGAAAAAAAACTAAGTTGCTTGGTAATACACATTCGATGTGTTTTGGATTCAGGTTTCAAATGCAAATCTGTCAATATTTAAGAACTTAAGCACTTCACTTTACTTCCTTTCTATCTAAAGTCATCTCCAGATTCCTTCTACCTACTTTATACTGCAGTCATATTTCTATCTTTTCCTCTCTTGCCTTCAGGGCTTTGTATGTATTTTTTATTCCCCTAACTATTGACTGAAAGAATAAAAACTACTTGTGGCAGAGCTTATATGGGGACTATATTTTCTGGGGGAAAACCTTCTCTGATTTCTCTTAAAGTGTTGGCTACCTGTGTTAGTGCTGTCACAGAATATTGTGAATTATTTCTTATCACACTGTGAAGATTATTTTTTGTTTGTTGTTTTCTGGATTGTAAACTCCTTAGATATAAGTGCAATATTCAACTTGCTTACTCTTGTATTTCCACGTCCTAACAGTTTCTAAAACATAGTAGAAACTTAAAATATTAACTGAATGATGGGGCCCCTGCGTGGCTCAGGTCGTGGTTTCATGGTTCGTGAGTTCGAACCCCTCATCAGGCTCTCTGCTGTCAGTGGAGAGCCCACGTCACATCCTCTGTCTTCCTCTCTCTCTGCTCCTCCCCTGCTTGTACTCTCTCTCTCTCTCTCTCTCTCAAAAATAAATAAGCATTTGCAAAAATTATTAACTGAGTGAAATAGCTATATAAAATTTGGTCATTCTCATTGATAGTTTGCACTTGTTTATGGCTTTCCTTTAAATGCTATAATATATCTGAGCATTTGCATGTGTGCTATCTTTTTGGATGGTAAGTTCCATGAGGTCACTGATCTTATCATTTATATTTTTTACATCCTATCTGCAGAACTGGTGCAAAGTTTTGCATGTAAATGTGTTCAACAACTATTGTTGAGCAAACTGATGCTGGACATGTTGAGAAATTATACATATGTTAAAATTAATGTTTCATGTAGATTCCCAAATTAATTTAGCATAAAATAGGAGGTTGCTCTCTGATTCCAAATGCAATTTTAAAAATGGGTATGTTGAGGCATTAAAGAGCATGAATTAGCAATTGGAAAAACTAACAGTACAGTTTAAAGGAAAAGCACTCAACATTAAAGTTCTTGGATATCAAGAAATGTGTGTTTAGCTCCAAATATAACTAGATATTAACCTGAAGAAGTCATTTCTCTTTTCTATCCCATTTTAATCTGATAACCAGAAGTATGTTTGTAGACAAAAAGTTTTCAGGATTTTCCAGCAGCAAATGGAAGTAGTATCTAATACGTTTCGTAAACGTTTTTGGATATAGGTACTCTTAAATATGTATACTCTTCATTTGAAAATATAGTTCCTTTGATGAAGAGTTTTAATTCTTCAATTGGTCAAAAGATCAATTGGTAAAATTATCTCAGCTTGTAGATTCAGTATATAAACACCAGTCCCTGTTGTAGGGAAATATGATATGTGGAGGAAGAAGTTCATGAATGAAATGGAAATACACCCTCTTTTCCTATTCAGTAGCCAAAGTCAAATAGTTATGACTAGACTATTCAATCCTGGATTCTCCAAAGAAATCTAACCCATTTCAGGCCACTGTTTTTAAATCACATTGAGAGAGGAGAGAAAGGGAGACAGAAGAGAGAGAGAGAAGGCTTCAACAAATTGAATATATATTTTTCACCCAAAGAATATGCCTCAACATTTAGTACAAAACTTATCCTCCAAGTGCATTCAATCTCTCCCTCTCTCTCTCTCTCTCTCTCTCTATATATATATATATGCAAAGCTGCTTGCTTTTCAAAGGTGCATTGCCTAAAGAGTTAAAGTACACTGGCATTCACAATTAAATTATTTTTCCATTGATCATTTTTATTGCTTTATTTCACATTTTATCCTATTATCTATAGGACACAGTAATGAAGCTCCACTGCTTTATTGCATTATTTGGTAAACAATGTAACAAGCTAGAGAACTAGAGCAATAAAATTAAGGTGATCTAGCAATAAATCAATTCCTTGGATTTTAATTATGGAAAGTTATGTTCTAAAGACTTTAAACCAGGACTCCCTAATATGGGTCTGGAGTATCACAGATTTAGGTATACTACTATGAAATGCAAATCATCTAAAATATCTAGTTGATTTTGATTATGCATTATTTTTTTAAAGGGAGAGAATACCTGTAAACTATCTTTTTCTCATGAATGAGGATCTCTGACAAGTATAGTTCCTGACACTTATAAAACTGCAAATACATGGTTCTGGATGAATGACTTCAAACAGGTGGTATTTTTCTTTAAAAAAAGAAAAAGAAGAGGTTTATTTATTTATTTATTTTTGAGAGAGAGAGAGAGAGAGAGAGAGAGAGAGCGCGCACATGCACAAGCGGGGAGGAGGCAGAAAGGAGAGACAGAATCCTAAGCAGGCCTGCGCCATCTGCACCAAGCCTGATAACGGGCCCAAACTCACCACCCTTAGATCATGACCTGAGCTGATGCCTAACTGACAGCCACCCATGCGTCCCTGTAGCAATTTTTCAAGTAAATCTTTAAAGCAACCAATGTAGTTCTTGAACACTCAAACGTACTTTTAGAGTTATTTCCCAGAATATTGTCTGTAGACAAAATGTAAAATCTAAGCAGATTATTATGAGAGTGAAAATGCTCAATAATTAAAATGGAATTTGAACATATTAAATAGTGGGGAGCATGGGGGCAGTTTACTCTTTGAAAAATAGTCAAAGACATTAAAAAGTTATCTTGTTATGCTAGTTATCTAAATGCTACTTCCATTAAATAATTTAACCTATATTCATGAAAATAAGCTTTGTGTTCATCTGATCATTCAACTTAAAATACTCTACAATGTTTAACTTCACTTAAACTTTTACTAATAATTATAATGTACACATAGGTATTCTGAATGGATAACATACTATGAATTTATCAATTACCAAAAATATATACCAAATATAAATAGATAAAAATTGTGTATTTTATAAATATATTACAGCCAGATAACTGATTACTGGGAAACCTAGGTACAGAAGTTGATTCAGAGAGTAAGTGTAAGGATATGGCTAGAGTTGTAATCTAACAAGAAATGTTATTTGTTCTTTTTCTTATCAAAAACTCAAAATAGTTTCACAAGTGACTGAAGGTCTCAAAGTTACAGACTCCTAAGATTCATTAAAGACATTACTTATTTATCTGAGTCTTAAAAAATCATATTTTAATGTCCTTAAAGTTTTGCTTAATTTTACACCCTCACTGGAAAAATTGATTTTATTCACTGGATACACATACAGTATGTGCCCCAAGATTGAGTTATATCAATTGGTCCCCTTTAAAGATAATTTTACTTTAAGGTTTACCTTTATGACACTTTTGTTACAAGTATTACATTGTATGTATTTACACATTTATTTTTCAGACTAACCATTTTGTGTGTATAGATTTTTTTCTTAATAGTATTTTTGTGTAAAAAATCATTGTAGTACATCTATATGCTACTTGATGCATAAACACTGACATTCTATAGGATCATGTAGTATATTCATAGAGTTGAGCTGTCATGACCACTACCAAGTTAGAACATTTTCACAACTGCTAAGAGGAACCACCCACTGATTACCAATCACTATTATTTGTCTCTAATTCTCCCAACCCCTAGGAAACCACCTATTTATTGTATGTTTCTATAGATTTACATATACTTGACATCTGATAAAAATGGTATTATATACTATGTGATATTTTGTGACTGGCTTGTTTCACTTAGCATTATGTTTTCAAGGTTTATCCATGTTGTAGCATATATCTGTACTTCATTTATTTTTATTATTGAGTAATATTCTATGGAAAGACTACATTGTATTACCCATTATCAGTCAATGGACATTTAGGTTGTTTTGCATGTTTTGCATATGTTTTTATTTCTCTTAGGCGTGTATGTCGCTGGGACTGGAACCGCTGAATCATATATTAAGTGTATGACATTTCCAGGAACTACCCAACCAGACTGTTTTGCAAAGTGCTTAGAATACTTTACATTTCCATTAGCATTGTATGAAGGTTCCATTCCTCCCTAACACTTGTCTTTTTCAACATAGCCATCCTAGTATGTATGAAGTAGTATGTGTTTTTTATTAGCATTTACCTACTGAATAATGACATTGAGCATTTTTTTACACTTATTAGCCATTGGCATTGCCCCTTTGGTCATTTTGTAGTTGGGTTATTTGCCTATTAATATAATCTTCTGAATATCTTTTATATAATGTGAATATAAGTCCATTATTACATATGTGATTTGCAAAATTTTTGTTCATTTTGTGGAAATGTGCTCAGTTCATATTCTTGATGGTGCCCTCTGAAGCAAAGAATGTTTTGATTTTGATAAGTCCAATTTACTTTTTTTACTTTGTTACTAGTGCTTCCGGTGTCATATTTAAAGATTCATTGCCCAAACCAAGGTCATGCAAATTGTCACGTTTCCTCCAAGAATTTATATTTTTAGCTCTTACATTTAGGACATTGATTAATTGTGAATTAATTATTGTATATGGTATGAAATAGCCTTTCATATGTATTCTTTTGCAGATAAATATATAGTTGTCCCATCACCGTATGTTACAAATTGCACAAAATGTTATAATTTTTCCCAATCAAATTATCTTGACATCGTTCTTTAAAATGAATAGACCATATTCAGTTATGCAGGATAAATAGGTTCTTGTGATCTACTATACAGCATAGTGGTTAGAGCTAACAATATTGTACCATGCACTTAAAAGTTGCATAGGGTAGATCTTATGTTTACTTACCACACACTCATATATAGATAACAATAATAGTAATAATAATACTAACAGTAATAGGATGAAACTTTAGGAGACATAGATATATCTATGACCTTGGTGATGGAAATTTGATGAATACCCAAACTCATCAAGTAGTATACATCAAATATGTATGATTTTTTACATGTCAATCATATGTCAGTAACATTATTTCAAACAAAGAAACTAAAATAATTACCATAGATACATGGATTTAATTCTGGACTCTCAATTCCATTCCAGGTATCTATATATCTATCCATATTCTATGAAAGAATCTTAGAATTACACTGTTTTGTTTTGTAGTTAAGTTTTGAAATTGGGAAATGTGACTCTTTCAATGTTGTTCTTCTTTTTCATCATTTTTTTCTATTTTGGCCTTTTGAATTTCCATACGAATTAATGGACCAATTTGTCAATTTCGGCAAAAAGTCCAACCAGGATTTTTATTTGGATTATGTTGAGTCCATAGGTAAATTTGGGAGTATTGGCATGTTAACAATATGAAATCTACTGATTTGTGAACATGGGATATCTTTCCATTCACTTAGATTTCCTTTGATTCCTTTCATGGTTTTATGGCTTTCAGCATATGGGCTTTGAACATTTGTTAAGTTTACTACATACTTTTTTCCTCTAAAACTATTGTAAATAAAATGTTTTTTTAAATTTTATTTTGAGATCATTCATTTCAGGTGTTAGAAATATAGTTTATTTTTATTTATTGTGTATTCTGAAAGTTTGATGAACTTATTTATTAGCTCTAAAAACTTATGAGGGGATTTATTGACATTAAATATACATGTATATATATTTAATATACATATATACACATAATATACATATATATGCAAATAGATATATATACTCATATATATATATATATACTCATATATATATATATATATATATACACATCTATGTATATACTATGTCTGGATATAGCTCAGGGTTCTGGTTAAAAATAGTGACATAGGAAGATTCTAAACTCACCTCTTCCAATGGTCACACTGAGTCTACAGCTCCATATGGAATAATTTTCTCTATAAAAACCTAAAGGCTATCTAAATGATGACTACACATTGGGAAAATGAAGAGAAAGTCACAATTTGACCTACAATTTTACCTTAAGCTTCAACCTTGGTGTGACCACCCACAGCTAGGAGGGAACTCAAAGCCCACAGCTTCTTCCTGAGGAGTAAGAGTTCAAACCTGACATTAGGTTCCCGATCTTTTAAGACATGCACTTGGGAGACAAGTCCCAAAACATTAAAAACTTTTAAAAACTAACAGGGCTCATATCCTGAGGTTTACAAAATGGTAGCAATTTGAGAAATGCTTCTTAAAAGGCTGTCATGCTCAGACTCGCCGACCCCAGGACCCAGCTCAGAGACAGCTAATCATGCCCAGACTTAAGGTGTAAGAGTCACTTGCTTATATTAAAACTGGCCTGGGGAGCAAGCATTTAATTTAATATATACATTTAGGAGCCTGCCAGAATATGTTCTAGGGACAAAGACTAGTAAGTGCCATCTTTGCACTCTCCTTGCCTTAGAGTACCAGTATCTCCCAGAAGGGAACCTTTATATTCATCTAGTGACCTGATCTTTGTGGCTGCCAGACAAGGAATGCTCTTTGATCACCAGGCTATGGACTCCAGGGGAGTTTGCATTTCTGGTTTCAGGGCTCTGTAATAACCAGTGTCACCAAGAAAAGAGCTCATACCCATGTCTAGTGCCCTGATTTTTCTGACTGCCACCAGAGAACACCTCTAAATTGCATTGCCTAGTGGCCAGTGGGGCTTATGCTTGTGGGCCTCATAAGACTGTAAGTAACAGGGAAAGAGTTCTTAAATAGTTACCACCCCCAGAGCACAGCAAGAAGCAACAGATCCAGGACATTTCTCTTTCTGTGGAGAAGGTCTATTAGCTTATTATTATGATTGGTCTGAGGGGCAGGTTTCTAATTAAACACACTTCCAGGAGATGACTGTAATCCTTTCAAGAGACATTGAGGAGTGGGCATTCTGTGGTCACCTTCTGCCATGCTCCAGAGAACTACTGCCTCCTGGAGGGGAGCTTGATATGTCTGGTGCCCAGTTTTTATAGTGGACACACCTTGATTACTTGACTTTGGTGGCTAGAAGGGCTTGCATTCCTGGGTCTTACAGGGTTATGATAATCACAGGGAAAGCCTGTGGTAGGCTACCACTCCCAGGACACACAAACAAACAAACCGAAGCTCATTTCCCTGTTTTCTCAGTCTTTCTGTAAAGGAGGCCACTTTGCTTGTTCTGGAGAATTTGGCCAAGAGGAAGGCTTTAGATTCCACACACACTTAGTGGCCTGTGGAGCTGCTCTCGAGGAATGTAGATTGTGCCTGGTGCTCTTTCATCATGGTGTTCTTCATCTGCCTTGCTTCAGATCACCAGTATCTCCCATAAAAGAGAGTATACATTCATATGTAACCCCAGATTTTGTGATTGACATGCAGGGAATACCTCCTTATTGCCTGGCTCTGGTCACCAGTGGGGCTTATGCTTGAAGCTCCTCAGGAATGTTATATTTGCATATATGTAAAAGGTGTTGCCTAAGGGCCTAGCTTCTAGTAAGCCTGGATTTAGGTGCTGAAACCCCCTTCCTTGGTATACTGAAAGGTTGTGGCACATCCTCAACTACTGGGAGCTACAAAAAATATAATAGGCTGCTTAGACAATCACAGAAGTATGAGTGATAACCAAGAGCAGAGGGAGGGCTGAACAAAGTTCATCTCTTATACAAAACTAGTTCTTCGAGACTGAGAGAGGTGGTTTCTTCATCAACAGTATAGAAACCAACACAGAAAAGGAAGCAAAATGAAGAAAAAGAGGAATATGTTCTAAATGAAAGAACAAGATATATATCTCAGCAAAAGTTTGGAAGATGGCAGTGGAGTAGGAGGACCCTAGGCTTTCCACCTGTCATGAACACAGCTAGATAACTATCAAATCATCCTAAATTATAAGAAATAATATGGCAGAAATAGAGGGCTCAATAAACTAAATGACAAATATGGTTGATAGAATGAACAGCAGGCCGGAGGAAGCAGAGGAACGAATTACTGACCTAGAAGACACGGTAATGGAAAAGCTGAACAAGACAGAGTAAAAATAATTACATAAAATAAGAACAGATCTAGGAAACTGAGTGACATCATCAAATGTAATAACATTCATATCACAGGATTGACAGAAGAAAAAGGAGAAGAAGAGATCAGAATATTTATTTGAAGAAATAATGTCTGAAAACTCCCCTAATCTAAGGAGGAAACAGATATACAGATCTAGGAGGCATAGAGAACCCCCATTAAAATCAACAAAAGCAGATCCACACCACAACATATTGTAATTAAATGTGAAAATACAGTTATAAAGAAAAAAATTGAAAGTAACAAGACAAAAGAAGACAGTAATTTACAAGGGAAAACCCATAAGGCTAGCAGGGGATTTTTCAGCAGAGTTTTAGAAGCCAGAAGGGAATGGCATGATATATTTAAAGTCCTGAATGGGAAATACCTGAGCCAAGAATATGCTCTATCCATCAAAGCTATCATTAAAAATAGAAGGAGAGATCGTTTCCCAAACAAACACAAACTAAAGGAGTTTCTGACCACCAGGCCAGTCCTGACAGAAATATTAAAGGAGACTCTAATGGAAAGGAGAGACCAAAATGACAGTATAAAGGTAAGAAACACAAAAGGAGTAAAAATGAATATTTATGTAAAAACATCAGTCAAGGATCTCACAAAATAAAAGGATGTAAAATATGACAACATATACCTAAAATTTAGGGAGGACAGGAGTAAAGAATGGGTTCAAACTTAAACAAGCCTCAATTTAATACATACTACTATATGCAGAAAAGGTTATATATAAACCTAATGGTAACCATATATCAAAAACCACTAATAAATATTCAAAGTATAAAGAGAAAGAAATCACTAAAAAAATCAGCAAACCATGAAAAAAAGATAAGAAAGGATCAGAGAAAATCTTCAAAAACAACCACAAAACAAATTATATATATATATATATATATATATATATATATATGTGTGTGTGTGTGTACACATATGTATCTATATAATCTCAAAAATTACATATATATATATATATATATATGATCTCAAAAATTATGTTGAATGCAAATGGACTAAGCACTCCAATCAAAAGATATAGGGTGACACAATAGATAAAAACAAGATCCATCTATATGCTGCCTGTGGAAGCTTCATTTTAGACTTAAAATGAGGGGATGGAAAAACACATATCATGCAAATGGATCTCAAAAGAAATCCAGAGTAACAATACTTACATCAGAGTAAGTAGACTTTAAAACAAACACTGTAACAAGAGACAAAGAACACTATGTAATAATAAAGGTGACATTCTATCAAGAACCGTAACAATTATAAATATTTATACACCCAACAGAAGAGCACCCAAACACATAAAAGTGTTAATAACAAACATAAAGGAACTAATTGATAAAAATGTAATAATAGTAAGACACTTTAACATCTCACTTACATCATTTGACAAATCATCCACACGGAAAATCAACACAGAAACAATGGCATTGATGGACACACTGGAACAGATGGATTTAACAGACATATTAAGAACATTCCATCATAAAACAGCAAAATACACACTCTTTTCAAATGTACATGGAACATTCTCCCGAATAGATCACATAGTAGACCACAAAGCCAGCCTCAACAAATTCAAGATCTAAGTCATACTATGTACCTTTTCTTATTTTTTTTTTTCATTTAAAGTCCAGGTAGTTAACATTCAGTGTAATATTAGTATCAGGTGTACAATATAGTGATTCAACACTTTGATACAACACCCAATATTCATTAGAGCAAGTATACTCCTTAATCCCCATCACCTATCTTACCCATCCACTTCATCCACTTTCCTTATGGTAACCATCAGTTTGTTCTCTATAGTTAAGTCTATGCTCGTTTTCTTACCAGAATGCTATGAATCTAGAAGTGAAGAAACTAGAACCACAAGAAAAAATCTGGAAAGATCACAAATACATAGAGGTTAAATAACATGCTACTAAACAATGAATCCATCCATGAAGACGTCAAAGAAGAAATGAAAAAGTACATGGAAACAAACAAAAATGAAAGCACAGTGGTCCAAATCCTTTGGGCTGCAGCAAAAGTGGTTTTAAGAAGGAAGTATATAACAATACAGGTTTACATCAAAAAGCAAGAAAAATCTCAGAAAAGATCTCAAATAAAGAACCTAACCTTACACTTAAAGGAGCTAGAAAAAGAAGAACAAGTAAAACTTTAAACCAACAGGAAAAGGAAATAATAAAGAATAGGGTAGAATTAAATGATGTAGAAACTAAAAAAGAAAACAAAACAAATAACAGAAAAGATCAATGAAACCAGGAACTGGGTCTTTGAAAAATTCAATAAAATTGATAAACCTCTAACCAGACTTATTATGAAAAAAAGAGCAAGGACTCAAATAGATAAATTTACAAATGAGAAAAGACAAATAACAATCAACACCACAGAAATACAATCATAATAGAGTATTATGAAAACTATCTGCCAACAAATTGTACAACATAGAATAAATGGATAAATTCCCAGAAACATATAAACTACCAAACCTGAAAAAGGATAAAAAGAAAATTTCAATAGACTGATAATGAGCAAAGAAATTGAATCAGTAATCAAACCACTTGAAACAAACAAAAGGCTAAGACCAGATAACTTCACAGGTAAATTCTACCAAACATTTGAAGAGTTGATACGTAAACTATTTTAAAAAAAATAGAGGTGGAAGGAAAACTTCAAAATTCATTCTGTGAGGCCAGCATTATCATACCAAAACCAGATACAGACACTCTAGAACAACAGGCCAATATCCCTGATGTACACAGAAGCAGATATCCTCAATACAATACTAGCAAAACAAATCCAACAATACATAAAAAAAATCATTCACAATGATGAAGCAGAATTTATGCTTGGGTTGCAAGTGTGGTTTAATATTTGCAAATCAATCAATGTGATACATCACATCAATAATAGAAAGGATAAGAACCATCTGATCATTCCAACAAATGCAGGAAAAGAATTTGACAAAGTGTAACATTCTTTCATTATAGATACCCTCATCAAAGTAGGTTTAGAGGGAACATACCTGAACATATAAAGACCATATATGAGAAACCCACAGTTGACATCATCCTCAATGGGGAAAAACTGAAAGCTTTCCCCCTAAGGTCACTACTAAGACAAGAATGTCCACTCTCACCACTTCTATTCAACAAAGTAGTGGAAGTTCTACACACAGAAATTAGGCAAAAAATTGAAATAAAAGATAAATAAAAGATTTCCAAAGAGAAATAAAAGATATCCAAATTGGTAAAGAAGAAGTAAAACTTTTACTATTTGCAGATGGCATGATATTGTATATAGAAAACCATAAAACTCCATCAAGAAACTGTTGGAACTGATATATGAATTCAGTATAGTTGCAGGATATAAAATCAATGTACAGAAATGTTGTTGCATTTTTATACACCAATAATGAAGTAGCAGAAAGAGAAATTAAAGAGTCAATACCATTTGCAATTGTACCAAAAGTCAATAAGATACCTAGGAATAAACTTAACCAAAGACATGACTAACCTGTACTCTGAAAACTGTGAAACACTGATGAAAGAAATCGAAGACAACACACAAAACAAATGGAAAGACCTTTCATGCTTGTGGATTGGAAGAACAAATATTGTTAAAATGTTATACTACTCAGAGCACACTACCCATTTAATGCAATCTTTTTCAAAATACCACTAGTCAGTCAAAGAAATGCAAATAACATTATTTCACTCATTGTGGAATTTAAGAAAGAAAAAAAAATGAGCAAAAAGAAATAAAGTAGACAAAGAGAGAAAAGTCAAGAAACAGATTCTTAATTATAGACAACTGATGGTTACCAGAGGGAAAGAGGTGAGGGGATGGATGAAATAGGTGTGGTGATTAAGGAGTGCAATTCTTGTGATAAACAATGGGTGATATATGGAATTGTTGAATCACTATATTGCACACCTGAGACCAATATAACACTGTATGTTAAGAAAAAAATCTCAGAAATAAAAACCTTAATGAAATGGAGATAAATAACTTATCTAATCAAGAGTTCAAAGTAATATTAGTAAAAATGCCTACGAGACTGGAGAGAAGACTGGATGAACAGAATGATATTTTAACAAAGAGATTGAAAATACAAGGCAGTACCAAACAGAAATCCTAGAACTGAAGAATACAATAATTGAGCTGAAAAATACACTAGAGGTGTCCAACAGTAGATTAGACAAAGCAGCAGAATGAATGAGTCAACTTAAAGAGAAGGCAGTGGAAGCTACCCAATCAGAGGAGGAAAAAGAAAAGAAAATGAAAAAAAAAATTGAAGATAGTATAAGGGATTTATGGGACAACATCAGTCTATAACTCATATTTATAGGGATTCCAAAAGGAGGAGAGAGAAAGGAACAGAAATCTTATTTGAAGAAATAATGGCAGACAACCTCTTTAAATTGGGAAAGGAAACAGACATCAGAACCAAGAAACTCAGTTCCAAATTAGATGAACCCAAAGATACCACACCAAAATACATTATAATTAAATGCCAAAAGCTAAATACAAGGAGAGAAAAAATCTTTAAATGTTTGCTAGAATTTACCAGTGCAGCAATCTGAATCTGGGGTTTCTTTGCTGGGGGTTTTAAATTACTGATTCAATTTCCTTACTCATGTTCTGTTCATAATTTCTATTTCCTCATGATTCCATCTTGGTATATTGTATGTTTCAGGGAATTTATCCTTTCTTATTTTTTAATTTTATTTAAAAAAATTTTAAATTTACATTCAAATTAGTTAGCATATAGTGCAACACTGATTTCAGGAGTAGATAACTTAATACCCCTTACCCATTTAGCCCATCCACCCTCCCACAACACCTCCAGCAACCCTCAGTTTGTTCTCCATATTTATTGTATACATATACTGTTGTATATGTATACATATATATTGTATACATATACATACATCCATATTGTAACATATGTTATTACTCTTATGTATTGTCCCCCTCCCTGTCGTTATATTATTTTTGTTTCCTTTCCCTTATGTTCATCTGTTTTGTCTCTTAAAGTCCTCATATGAGTGAATTCATATAATTTTTGTCTTTCTCTGACTAATTTCACTTAGAATAATACCCTCCAGTTCCATCCATGTAGTTGCAAATAGCAAGATTTCATTCTTTTCGATTGCCGAGTAATACTCCATTGTGTGTGTGTGTGTGTGTATATATATATATATATATATATATATATATATACATCACATCATCTTTACCCTTTCATCTATCGATGTACATTTTGGCTCTTTCCACACGTTGGCTATTGTTCATAGTGCTGCTATAAACATGGGGTTGCATATGTCCCTTCGAAACAGCTCACCTGTATCACTTGGATAAATGCCTAGTAGTGCAGTTGCTGGGTTGTAGGGTAGTTCTATTTTTACTTTTTTGAGGAACTTCCATACTGTTGTCCAGAGTGGCTGCACCAGCTTGCAATCCCACCAAAAATGCAAATGAGAGCCTCTTTCTCTGCATCCTCACCAACATGTGTTGTTGCCTGAGTTGTTAATGTTAGGCATTCTGACAGGTGTAAGGTGATATCTCATTGTGGTTTTGATTTGTATTTCCCTGATGATGAGTGATGTGGAGCATTTTTTCTTGTGTCAATTGGACATCTGGTTGTCTTCTTTGGAGAATTGTCTATTCATGTCTTTCGCCCATTTCTTCACTGGATTATTTGGTTTTCAGGTGTGGAGTTTGATAAGATCTTTATAGATTTTGTATAGTAACCCTTTATCTGATATGTCATTTGCAAATATCTTCTCCCATTCTGTTGGTTGACTTTAGTTTCTCTGTTTCCTTCACTATGCAGAAGCTTTTTGTTGTGATGAGGTCCCAGTAGTTCATTTTTGCTTTTCTGTCCCTTGCCTCTGGAGACATAGTGAGTAAGAAGTTGCTGCGGGTAAGATCAAAGAGGTTTTTGCCTGCTTTCTCCTCACGGACTTTGATGGATTGCTGTCTTACATTTAGGTCTTTCATCTATTTTGAGTTTATTTTTATGTATGGTGTAAGACAGTGGTCTAGGTTCATTTTTCTGCATGTTGCTGTCCAGTTTTCCCAGCACTACTTGCTGAAGAGACTGTCTTTATTCCATTGAATATTCTTTCCTGCTTTGTCAAACATTAGTTGGCCATACGTTTGTGGCTCCATTTCTGGGTTCTCTAATCTATTCCATTGATCTGAGTATCTGTTCTTGTGCCAGTACCATACTGTCTTGATGATTACAGCTTTGTAGTATAGCTTGAAGTCTGGGATTCTGATGCTTCCTGATTTGGTTTTCTTTTTCAAGATTGCTTTGGCTACTCGGGGTCTTTTCTGGTAAAATACAAATTTTAGGATTATTTGTTCTAGCTCTGTGAGGAATTCTGGTGTTACTTTGATAGGGATTGCATTCAATATGTAGATTGCTTTGGGTAGTATTGACATTTTAACAATATTTGTTCTTCCTATCCTGGGGCATGAAATCTTTTTCCATTTTTTTTGTCTTCCTCAATTTGTTTCATAAGCTTTCTATAGTTTTCAGAGTATAGATTTTTCACCTATTTGGTTAGATTTATTCCTAGGTATTTTATGGTTTTTTGTGCAACTGTAAATGGGATCAATTCCTTGATTTCTCTTTCTGTTACTTCATTGTTCGTGTATGGGTATGCAACTGATTTCTGTGCATTGATTTTATATCCTGCAACATTGCTGAATTCATGAATCAGTTCTAGCAGTTTCCTGGTGGAATCTTTACGGTTTTCCATATAGAGTATCATGTCAACTATGAAGAGTGAAAGTTTTACCACCTCCTGGCCAATTTGGATGACTTTTATTTCTTTGTGTTGTCTGATTGCAGAGGCTAACACTTCCAATATTATGTAGAATAACAGTGGTGAGAGTGGACATCCCTGTCTTGTTCCTGACCTTAGGAAGAAAGCGCTCAGTGTTTCCCCATTGAGGATGATATTAGTGTTGGGTTGTTCATATATGGCTTTTATGATCTCGATGTATGCTCTTTCTATCCCTACTTTCTTGAGGGTTTTCCTCAAGAAAGGATGCTGTATTTTGTCAAATGCTTTCTCTGCATCTATTGAGAGGATCATATGGTTCTCGTCCTTTCTTTTATTGATGTGATTAATCACATTAATTGTTTTGCCGATATTAAACCAGCCCTGCATCCCAGGTATAAACCCCACTTGGTCGTGATGAACAATTTTTTTTAATCTATTGTTGGAGCCGGTTGGCTAATATCTTCTTGCGGATTTTTGCATCCATGTTCATCAGGGAAATCGGTCTGTAGTTCTCCTTTGTAGTAGGGTCTCTGTCTGGTTTTGGAATCAAGGTAATGCTGGCTTCATAGAAAGAGTTTGGAAGTTCTTCCGTTTCTATTTTTTGGAACACCTTCAAGAGAATAGGTGTTAATTCTTCCTTAAATGTTTGTTAGAATTCTCCTGGAAAGCCATCTGGCCCTGGACTCTTGTTTTTTGGCAGATTGCTGATTACTAATTCGATTTCCCTACTGGTTATGGGTCAGGTCAAATTTTCTATTTCTTCCTGTTTTAGTTTTGGTAGTGTATATGTTTCTAGGATTTGTCCATTTCTTCCAGATTGCCCATTTTATTGGCATATAATGCTCATAATATGCTCTTATTATTGTTTTTATTTCTGTTGTGTTGGTTGTGATCACTCCTCTTTCATTCTTGATTTTATTTACTTGGGTCCTTTCCTTTTTCTTTTTGATTAAACTGGCTAGTGGTTTATCAATTTTGTTAATCCTTTCAAAGAACCAGCTTCTGGTTTCATTGATCTGTTCTACTGGATTTTATTTTTGTTTGTTTGTTTTGGTTTCGATAGCATTAATTTCTGCTCTAATCTTTATTATTTCCTATCTTCTTCTGGTTTTGGGTTTTATTTGCTGTTCTTTTTCCAGCTCCTTATAGCATAAGGTTAAGATGTGTATCTGAGATCTTTCTTCCTTCTTTAGGAAGGCCTGGATTGCTATATACTTTCCTCTTATGATCGTCTTTGTTGTGTCCCAGAGGTTTTGGATTGTGTTGTTATCATTTTCATTGACTTCCATATACTTTTTAATTTACTCTTTAACTTCTTGGCTGACCCATTCATTCTCTAGTAGGATGTTCTTAAGTCTCCAAGTCTTTGTTACATTTGCAATTTTTTTCTTGTGGTTGATTTTGAGTTTCATAGCATTGTGGACTGAAAATATGCACGGTATGATCTCAAATTTTTTTTACTTACTTAGGGCTGATTTGTGTTCCAATATATGGTCTATTCTGGAGAACATTCCATGTGCCCTGGATAAGAATGTATATTCCTCTGCTTTAGGATGAAATGTTCTGAATATATCTGTTAAGTCCTACTGTTCAAGTGTGTCCTTCAAATCCATTGTTTACTTGTTGATTTTTTGATTAAATGATCTGTCCATTGCTGTGAGTGGGGTGTTGAAGTCTCCTACTATTATGGTATGATTATCGATGAGTTTCTTTATGTTTGTGATTAATTAATTAATATATTTGGGTGCTCTCAAATTGGCGCATAAATGTTTACAATTGTTAGGTCTTCTTGGTGGATACACCCCTTGATTATGTTATAATGCCCTTCTGCATCTCTTGATACAGTCTTTATTTTAAAGTCTAGATTGTCTGATATAAGTATGGTTACTCTGGCTTTCTTTTGTTGACCATTAGCATGATAGTTGGTTCTCCATCCCTTTATTTTCAATCTGAAGATGTCTTTAGGTCAAAAGTGGTCTCTTGTAAACAGCATATAGATGGATCTTGTTTTCTTATCCATTCTGCTACCCTATCTCTTTTGATTGGAGCATTGGGTCCATTGATATTTAGAGTGAGTATTGAAAGATATGAATTTTTTGCTATTATTCTGTTTGTAGAGGTGGAGTTTCTGGTGGTGTTTTCTGGTCCTTTCTAATCTTTGTTAATTTTGATATATATTTTTTATCTTCTCTCCCCTCAGAGATTCCCCCTTAAAATTTCTCGCAGGGCTGGTTTATTGGTCACACACTCCTTTAAATTTTGTTTGTCTGGGAAGCTTTTTATCTATCCCTCTATTTTGAATGATAGCCTTGCTGGATAAAGAATTCATGGCTGCATATTTCTTCCAATTCAGCACATTGAATATATCCTGCCACTCCTTTCTGGCCTGCCATGTTTCTGTGGATAGGTCTGCTGCAAACCTTATCTGTCTTCCCTTGTAGGTTAGGGACTTTTTTCCCTTGCTGCTTTCATGATTCTCTCCTTGCCTGAGTATTTTGTGAATTTGACTATGATATGCCTTGTTGATGGTAACTTTTTGTTAAATCATATGGGGGTCCTCTGTACTTCCTGGATTTTGATGTCTGTGTCTTCCCCAGGTTAGGATAGTTTTCTGCTATGATCTGCTCACATAACCCTTCTACCCCTATTTCCCTCTCTTCCTCTTCCGGGACCCCTATGGTTCTGATGTTGTTCCTTTTTAATGAGTCACTGATTTCTCTAATTCTTAAATCATGCTCTTTTACCTTCATCGCCCTCTTTTTTTTTTCTGCTTCGTTGTTCTCCATAACTTTGTCCTCTGTAGTGCTGATTCTGTCTGCCTCATCCATCCTTGCCACCACAGCATCCATCTGTGATTGCAGCTGAGTTATAACATAGTTTCATTCTGACTAGTTTTTACTTTTTTTTATCTTTGCAAAAAGGGGTTCTAAACTATTTTTGACTCCAGCTAATATTCTTATTATCATGCTTCTAATTTCTGGTTCAGACATGTTGCTTGTTTCTGTGTTCCTTAAGCCCCAGCTGTCGTTTCTTTGTGCTCTTTCTTTTGGGGTTAATTCTTATGTTTTGTCATTTTTAAGGGAGAAAAGGGATTAATAAGGTAGAAATATTACAATTAAAAATTATATTAAAATTAAAAAAATAATAAAATTAAAAAATTAAAAACACACACACACAAATCGAAAACATGATGCTAGATCCTAGGTGAGTTTTGGTGTGGGTGTTGAAAGTGGTTTGACAGATTAGAGAAAAGGAAGGGTGGGAAGGTAATCATTTGAGAATTTCAAAAAATGAATACACTGTAGTAGACTAAAATGTGATGATTGGAGTAAGATGGAATTTGAAAATATTTTACACAAAAATAAAGAATATTTTAGAAAAAGTTAAACAAAATAGTTTTAATAAAAATTAAAAATGAAAATGATTTTTTCTCTTTCTGTACTCAAGAAAATGGAAAGAAACAAAAAAGAGAAAAAAGAGGAAAAAAAGGAAATCGTTTGAAAATTTGAAAAAGTGAATACACTGTAGTAGTCTAAAATAAAACAATGGAAGTAAAATAGAATTTGAAAAAAATTACACACAATTAAGAAATATAGTAGTACAAATTAAAGAAAAATATTTTTAATAAAAATTGAAAATAAAAATGAATTTTTTCTCTTTCTGTATTCAAGAAAAAGAAAAGAAGTGAAAAAGAAAAAAGAAAGAAAATTGAATAGATGGACCTGGGAAAAGATTGAAGTCGGACTGAAATTATTTTCTTTTCCTGTAGAAGTTAGACTCTGAAGTGCTTTATGGTCCATAAAATAAGTAGGTGGTGAGACTTGTGTTCTTGAGGAGTGAGTTTGACCCAGTTGGGCGGGGCTCAGTGTAATGGCTCCATTCTCCACTAGACAGCGCTGCTAGCCTACTGGGGTGGAGTGTAGGTAGAGTAGGTAGAGTGTAGGTAGAGTTCATAGATGCGTATGTGCATACACAGCATCAGTGAAAATGGCATCACCCAGCTAACCAGTCTCTAGTATTGGAACTCTGTTCTCCCCAATCAGCAATTGCACACCTGTCCTTTGTCTTCAGCTTTTGTCCAATCCTCACTTTTTCACTCTCCGTGACCAGGCCCCAGGCAGTACCTCTTTCCTGAGTTTTGTCTCAGATGAGGCTGTTTTCCCCAGCCCCTTACTTCTGAGGGCCTGCGGCTTTGGTCATTCCGCCCCTCTGCGGGAGGTTGTCACTGAGCAATGGCTGAATGAGCAATGTCTGAATATCGGCTGCACCCAGGAACTCTTGCTGGACCCTGATGCTGCTGGTGCCCCAAGACTGCGGCCAGGTGCCAGCCCACCCCAGAAAAAGTTCGCGAGATAGTGTAGCAGCAGTGTTTCAGGGATTATGGAAAATCACAACACACATCTGGCCCAGGCTTCACCCTTAATGACCTTGTTCCAGCACCAGCGAATGTGGCCATTTTCTGAGGTCTGCTGGGACCAGGTGGCTTCAACAGTCTCTACCAAATGTCCTTCCAGCAGTGGAACCCCTTTTCCCCGTGTAGCCTGAGAACCTCCCGGACCCCATTCTGTTCCTGAGTATTAGCCCTTCCCACCAGAGCACTGCCAGGTATGGAGCTGTGGAGTTGCAGCCTTTGTGCTCCCCTTGTTTACAGTCTTAATGGAATTTTAACCCTCTCTTTTCTCCTTTCTCCTTTCTCCCTTTTTAGTTTAGTCTTTGCAGCTGTTTCCAATTTTCCACTTTCTCTCCAGCTGCTTTTGGGGAGGGATGCTTTTCCCGTATTCTCCCTTTCACCCCCCCCCCCCCCGTTTCCGTATTTTCTCTCTGCCTGCAAAAGCACCTCCCTTCCTGCGGCTTCTCGCTCCCCAAGTTCACCTCTCCGTGCCACATACCTGCTGAATTCTGTGGTTCAGGTTGTGCAGATTGTTGTGTTAATCCTCCAATCAGTTTTCTAGGTTTTCAGTATGGTTTAGTGTTGGTTTGGCTGTATCATGGACACAAGACACACGAAAAACTTCCATGCTGTTCTGCCATCTTGGCTCCTCCTTGAATTTCTCCTTTCTTTAGATTATTCAATTATTTTGGCATATAATTGTTCAAAGTGAATTTATATGATCTCTATTTCTCTGACACCATTTATAATGTGTCCTTTTTGACCTCTAATTTTGAGCCCTCTCTTTTTTCTTAGTGTCTACTAGATACTTGTTAATTTTGTTGATCTTTTTTAAAGAAACCAACTTTTAATTTGATTTTTTCTATTATAATTTCATTTCTATTTTATTTTCTATCTTCATTATTTTTTTTGTTAATTCTTCCTTTTTGATAAAATTGGAGTTATTTTTCTTCTTCTTCTAGTTCCTTGAGTTGTAAAATTAGGTTATTTGTGATTCTTCTTTTTTATTGTAGGTAATTCACTTTTATAAACTTCACTCTTAATACTGTTTTTGCTGCATTCCATAATTTTTGATGTTTTGTTTTCATTTTCATTTGTCTCCAGGTATCTTATGATTTCTTTTTAATTTACCCTATGATCCATTGAATTTTCAGATGTACACTGTTTAATTTCCATATATTCTTGAATGGTTTATGTTTCTTTCTGGTATTAATTTCTAGTTTTATATCAATATGGTCAGAAAAGGTACTTGATATTATTTAAGTCTTCTTGTTTTGTGGCAAAAAATGTAACATATTTTGGAGAATGTTTCATATATCCTTGAAAGAATGTATATTCTCTTTCTCTTGGGTAGAGTATTCCATAAATGTTTGTTAGATCCTTTTGGCCTATAATGTTGTTCAAGTCCACTGTTACCTTACTGTTTTTCTGTCTGGATAATCTATTCATTGTTGAAAATGGAGTACTAAAATAATCTACTATCATTATATTGCTATTTATTTCTCTCTTCAATTCTCCTAATATTTTCTTCATATATTTAAGTTCTCTGCTGTTGGGGTCATATTTATTTAAATTTATTATATTGTTGTTTTAAATTGATTTATTAATTGATTACTACACAATGTTTTTCTTTGTCTCTTGTGACTGTAAAATATTTCATCTGATATAAGTATAGTTACCCAGGCATGTATGACTCCAAATATATATCTTTTTCAGTGTCTTCTTCTGCCCCTCTTTTTAAAATATTTGCTTTCTATGTAAGAATATTCTCTAAAATTCCATCACTATCATCAAATACATATAATTAAATCTGTATTTGAGTAGGAACCACATTTTATTTGGTTGCTTAAAGAATAGGCCAAATGATGTGACTGAAATAGTATTAATGAGAAAATCAGCAGGCCAGTTTGCTAATTTCAATTATGCTACTAAGTGGTCTCAAAATGTTGAAAAGTCTTGTACCCTTTCTGAATTTTCATTTTTCATTTTCTCCTAAAATATGTTTCTGAGAACAACATCCCACAACATTATACACACACGTGCACTATCCTGTGGATATATAAGTTCAAAAAAAATGCTCCAAACTAAAACTTATATTTGATATTCATGATGTACTATAGCATGGTTGTAGATATACTCAGTAAAGAAACAGGTTAAGACATTTTAACCCACTTCTGTTTCTAAATTGTGTCTGATATGGAAACCTCCTCCCCCTTTTGTCTATCCCTAACTCCCATGTAAAACATGTTCAGTGGAGCATACTTTTGCAAATATTAGATTATATCCTTTTCTCTGATGATCTTTCTACGTACATTATATGATTCCTACTGCAATTATTTAGTGATGTTTCAAAATAATGCATGCAACACTCAATAATTACTTATGTCATTATTTAGCAAAGTATCCTTGGGTAGAGTTTTTATGTGTCAGTATGTTTTGAATGAAAATAATGGAAAACCTTTACACAAACTGGATTTAATTATAAAATGTGTTGTCATATATTTAAAAGTATAAAGACTACAAGAGTTTTATGTGAGAGTTATACTCTTACTTCTCTGTTATTTTTGAGTTTGAGCTCCTTCAGATGTTGTTTTCATTCCCAGTTGCATAGTAAAGTATCTATTGAAGTTCTCAGTATTAGTCATGATATGAAAATATCCACATGAAAATGTGTTCCAAACATCCACATGAAGTGTTTGCATGTGTTCTTTTCTAAGGAGTGAGGAAAATGCTCCCCAAAACCGCTCAGAGGACTTCATCCATAGATCATTGGTCACATGGATATTCTTAATCTAATCACCGGCAAGAAAGATGCAATTACCATGAGTGAATTGATCCAAATTTTATCCACCATCTGTAGGTAAAAATCAGGCAGCTTTCCTTGAAACACATGATTTTATGCTTGCAAGTGGATAACAACAAAAAAAAATCAGTGTTCTTGTAGGAAGAAAAGAAGGGTATGGCATATTGAGCAGGTGACATAAAAGGCCTATTTATAATCTCAAATGTTAAGAATCTCAAAGAATGCTTTGAAATAAGTCTTTGAGGTAGAACTTAGTTGAAATAGAAAAACACACTGATGAGAAACATCACATGGAAGATATGAGGATCTGGGATCTATTGTCAGTCCTCACATTTAAAACTGCATCCTTAGCTAAATCATTAAAAAATATTTGATCTTCAGTTTCCCCACCTATGAAGAGATGGTATTACTTACCTATCATTATTAAAAGAGATATTATGATCATAAAATAAGACAAAAGATATGAGAGCTCTCTTCGAAGTACTATCTTATTTTAAAAGATTTTATTTAGTTACTTTTAAGAAAGGAAATTCAACCTTTTCATGTGGTAATCAATACACTTAGATACAATCAATTAAAATTTCAATTTATGTCATCCATTTTTTCTCTTATTATTTCAGTAGCTGTCTTCTGTACTGTCTTAAAGGATGAAAGGATTCAAATGACCTTAAACCTACCTTTTTTTTTTTTACCATGGCTTCTTGAAGAGGGTAACCTGTATTTTTGATGAGTTTGCAAGCAAAGGAAGGTCTGAAATCTAGCAACTCAGTCGATATAATGCTTACAGTAACATAAATGACAAAGTGCCAGTGGTGACTGAGATGACAAATGACAATATGCATATTAATAAGCACTAGACGACATTCAATCACTGTCCAATATTTTCAGTCATGTTGAAGGACAATGCAATCTTCAAATGCAGCACCTCACAGAGGAGGTGTGACTGTCACCAACAACTTCTATAACTTAGAAACTCAGCAGAAAAGTGGCAAGGTTATGCTGCCGTGGTGGAGGGGTGAATGACAACTAGATATTTCTTATATCCATACTAAAGGACAAAAACAATAGCCCTCCAAGCTACCTTATAGAAGGCATGGCTACACATACCATTGGTTCACACTTTTTAACTGAATTTAGTAATGAATGAAATTAAAATATCTCTCTGTCTCTCTTGTCTCTGTTTTTTTTTGTTTCCCTGCCTGTATCATTATTTGGCGGAATTTCAGTTTGTTTGATCAATTTTATCAAAGTAGTCAGTCTAGGTGGAATTTATGTGGTCCTGTGTTATTAATCTAATTATGTGATGTATATGCTATGTGAATATGTATTCATGTATATAACATACACATAAGTTATCTTTAGAGCTCAAATGCCCAGACTTTTAGAAGAGTCATCTATTTTATCTTTTTGTTTTCAGGATTTTTTCCCCTTTTAATATGGACAGGGATTCTTTAAATAATGCAGAGATTTGACAAAAATATTCAACAATGTGACAAGGAAGCCCTGAGGTGGACAGTCCAGTCAAAAAGCTTATTATTCAACAGAGGGAACAGGCAGATTCTCTCTGGCAGTGCAGAAATGGCTCATAATGCTGCTGTTGTCACAGCCCTAATGATATTCAACATATATTTTGGACTGAATATAAAAATCTATCAAAAAACTATTTGTGTGCCTGGGCTTGAATATAAATTCATATGGAAAACTCATACTTTCAGCTTTTATGCTCATTTCTTTTCTACTGAAATCAACAGATATTTTACCTTTTTTCCTACACAATGATAAGCTATGTTTCAGAGATAGGTGGGTATTCCAAATGTGCTCTTGAAATAACATTAAGAATGATTTTAATGAAATAAAACTGGAACAGTTCCCAAGAGTAAAAAATTAACTATTTAAAAATACTATGAATAGTTTGCTGTTTTGTGTAATTATTTATCTTTAGCATTGTGCATTAGTAACCTACGGCTACATAAGAAAATAACCCAGACTGGAAGGATTAAACAAGAGAAATATATGTTTCTTATAGTTCTGGAGCCTGGAAGTCTCAGATCAAGATGTCAGAAGGTTTGGTTTCTCCAAAGGCCTCTCTCCTTGACTTGCAGTTGCCCATCTTCTCTCTGTGTCATCCACATGGCTTTTTCTATGTATGCATGCACTCGTGGTGTCTTTCTCTCTTTTTTTAATGTTTATTCATTCTCAGGAGAGAAAGAGACAGAGTGGGAGAAGGGGAGGGGCAGAGAGAGAGGGAGACACAATTTCTGAAGCAGGCTTAAGGCTCTGAGCTGTCAGCACAGAGCCCAGCTTGGGGCTTGAACTCACTAACCACAAGATTGTGACCTGAACGTAAGTTGTATGCTTAACCAACTGAGCCACCCAGGCACCCCTTTTGTGTCTCTCTTCCTTCTTATAAAGGACACTGGTCCTACTGGATGAGTGCCCCACTCTTTGACCTCATTTAACCTTAATTACCTCATTAAATATTCTATTTCCAAATACAGTCAAATTTAAGATTAGGGATTCAACTTAGGATTTTGAGTGTATACAAGTTAGTCCATAAAATATGGTTGGTAGAACATGCCATCTGTTTTAAGGAAACACTTGGTACATCATTTTCAACTAAATTCAATTTAATTTCGTGACTATTCAACATATATTCTATGACAAATCATATAAATTACTTATCACATTGGAGGTCTTGGGTGGCTCAGTCGGTTATGTGTCTGACACTTGGTTTCATCTCAGGTCATGACTTCATGTTTCATTGGATCCAGCAGAGCCTGTGGGACTCTCTCTCTCCCTTTCTCTCTCTGCCCCTCCCAGCTCACACACACTTACTCTCTCTCTCTCAAAATAAATAAATTAAAAATAATAAATTATTTAGCACTTTTATGGCATGTAGTGCATTCACAGAAAATATTTTTTTGTCATTAGCTTCCTAAGGCAGAAAATTAAAAGGGAGAAAGGAATGAGAGATAGAGGAGAGAGAGATTTAGAGAGAGAGATTCTAGCCTTAGTAAAACTTAAAAGTTTAAAGAAAAAGACAGCCTTATGTAATGAAACAAAGCATACTATATGACCTAGTATTAAAAAGGGGGTGGGAATACAGATAATTAGTGATACTAAAAAAGTAAAAAGGAGAAGATACTTGTGAGCAAGAGTTTGTGAATAGGATTCATGAAGAAATTTAATTTGTGGTGAGTCTTAAATAAGAAACAAGGTGGAAATTACACACAAAGAAATTAGCATTAGTAATCAGAAATAGCATGAGGGATGAGAATGAGCATAAAGTACTTCACTTGGTGGTAGGTTCACTCCACACCTCTCCACTGCCCAAGAGACAAGAACAGGTTGCTGGTACATTCAACACAGTCTGCAACGTATGGAATGTTCAATGTTCATTGCTAAGCTAGGATACTCTGAAAAAATTATTATTTTGGATTTCAAAAAACATGTCTTCCATAGTGTTAAAACAATATATATTTCAGATCCATGTTATTCCATACCCACCTTGTAAACTTGCTAACAGTACATCTATAGAAAATTTAGACACATAGACAAATGCAAGACAGAAAAGCAATATGTCTAAGTAAAGTTACAAATTCTTTAAGAGGATGCTAATAATCAGATATCAGAAATATGAAGTTGAGCCAGATGCACACTTTCAAGGGATGTTTTTCAAATAAAGAAGTCTAAATTTATACTATGATTCAAAAACCAGATTCAATTTTTGTCAGGTTTTTCTCATAGTTTCTAATAAATAAAATACAACAGAAAATTTATATGTATACATTTACATACAGACAAGTACATATGTGTTTATTTTTTGGTAGGTATTTGTTTCATAATTGCCCCTCGAATAAAAGTAAGATATTGCCAGTGAAAGAATATTATAATTTGGATTGGAGAACAAAAGGAGGATGCAGCTGTGTAGCTGCTGATAATTTGCATATTCTGGCATTATAGTTATTTTGAAGATGTCCATTATTTTCTTTCTGCATACAACTTTATTCTTAGATTTTTTGATGTGATAACAGACCATGAAAGGTAGGCTTGCAATGTCATGTTCTCTGTGCTTTGGCCATGGTGGTTGTACCAGAGACATCCACCTCATCCAAAGTGGGATGATCTGATTTTTTTTTCTTAAAGAAATTTGAATTTTAATTAAAAAGACAGATTTAATAAAAGGGTGTTGGGCACTTGAACTTGGGCTGTAAGATCAAATAGATACAGGCCTCTGACAGTACCCCTTACAATACCAGACCTCAAACAAGAATAATTTTCAACCTTATTTATATGTGCTTATGGATCTCCTTAACTACCCAAGAAATGAAGGTGTTTTGCTTGGATACTGCTTGCTTACAAGACAATAAAGCATTTGCCTATTGTATAAGGCGTAATCTGTAGTGGATGTTATAGACTTTCAAAAGATATTGAATGTATTTAACAACTGCTTAAAGTTTGCACTCATGCAGTGGGAACATAAATAATTTTATGGAATTTTGGAATTAATTTATGGCATTAAAACATTTAATCTCAACATAAACTTACACTTATAAAAACTGATTTAAAATGGCCATAGAATACTGCATAATGTATCAATTTGTATCACAGCTATTTTAAAGATAATTCCTAATTCATGTTAACTACTAAACAAGCTTCTTCTTTTAAATAACTCTCTTTCCACTATTTATCAGAGCTAAGGTGACTAAAGCATAGCCAGTGTCTGGACTAGTATATATTTCCATTACTGTTTCTTGAATAAATGGATTTCTTGCTCAGAAACCAAGGCTAAAGATTTTTTTTTTGCATATGTGTAAATTGCCCTGTAGTTCACATCTATAAATCTGCTTTTGTTTTCTGTTTCCAGTAGTTATTCCATTGGGAAAGAGGAGGTGTATATTTAACCTCTATTATTTCTGATTTTTTTAAACCTCATTTAATGTTTCTAAGTAAGATTAAGTAAGATTGTACATAGTAAAGTTGTGGACATAAAGTTTATGACTAATTCAACCCTACAGAATGTGGTGCTGCAGAGACAGCACCCTTTCAAATCCCATTTATGAAATGCTCCAGTAAGGAATGGTTCTAGACTCTTTCCTTGATTTGGAGACTATAAGAACCACTTTGTATCACTCATTTCTGATAAATGTAAAATAATTTCTCACTGTTTTATGTAGAATAAATTTATGGGTAACATTGTTTTTAATATGTAGAAAGTCACTACCTTTAGTGTAGAATGTTAATTGAAAGATGAAGTATGAATGGAGGATACATAAGCCATTCTCTTTTTTCAGAAGAATTTAGCTTTATTTTCTTTAAGCATAGGTATGCAAAAATTTATTTTAATTTAGGCAAAATTAAACCCCATTATTGGGGTGATTTAGGTCTCATGTTGAAGGATAATAGCAATAATAACAATAATAATAATTTTCAATACATTTAATAGGCTTCCATGGGCAGATATTTCTCTCCATTTCATGTATTGACTTCTTTTATTGAGATATAATTCACATATCATAAAATTTATCTCTTTAGTGTACAAGTCAATGATTTTTAGTATATTCACAGATATGCTCAATCATAGCCATTTTAGAGCAGTTTTATCAGCTCAAAAAGAAAACCCAAAGTCTTTAGCTATTACCTCCATATCCTTTTACTCCTCTAACCACCCTTAAGCAACCATTTCTATTCTCTGTATAGATTACCCTGTTTTAAATTGTTATACAAAGGGAATCATATAATATGTGTTGTTTTGTGACTGGCTTCTTAGACTTGGTATGGTTTTCAAGGTTTATACATGTTATACAATCTAACAACACTTCATTCCTTCTTAGGATTGAATAATATTCCATTTATGGATATAATATATTTTACCATCCAACTGATATAGACATTTGGGTTGTTTCCACCTTTTGTTTATTATGAATAATGCTACTATAACATTCACGTACAAATTTCTGTGTGGACATACATTTTGATTTCCCCTGGGTTTATACCTAGGAAGGGAATTTTAAGTAATATGCTAACTCTATGTATAATTGTTTAAAAGACTGTCAGACTGCTTTTCAAACTACAACATTTTACATTTCGATGAGCATTGTATGAAGATTGCAGGGGTTTTTTAACATCCTAGTCAGCACTTGATGCTATCACTTTTTTTTGATCAAGACTATTTTTAGAGCATTTTTATGTTCACAACAAAATTGTGGGGAAAGTACAGAGATTTCCCATATATTGCTTCCCCCACAGATAACTTCCCCCATTATCAACATACCCCTCCAGAGTGGTACATTTGTTAAACAGATTAACCTACATTGACACATCATAATCACCCAAAGTCCATAGTTTTTCTTATAGTTCACTCTTTCAGTGGTACATTCTATGATTTTGGACAAATGTGTAATGGCATAATCCAATTATTACAATACAGAATATTTCCCTGCTTTAAGAATGCTCTGTGCTTTCCTTATTCATCTTTCTTTCACCTTCCTCCCCCAGCAACCACTGTACCTTTTACTGTCTACATAGGTTGCCTTTCTCAAACTGACATATAGTTGGAATCTTACAGTATGTAAATTCTCATATTGGCTTTTTAAAATGTATTAATGTGCATTTAACATTCCTCAATTCCTTTTCATGGAATAATGGCTCATTTGTTTTAGCACTGAACAATATTCCATTTTCTGGATGCACTAATTTTATGTATGTATGTATGTATGCATGTATTTAAATTTACATTCAAATTAGTTAGCATATAGTGCAATTATGATTTCAGGAGTAGACTTCTTAATGTCCCTTACCCATTTAGCCCATCCGCCCTCCCAGAACCCCTTCAGTAACCCTGTTTGTTCTCCACGAGTCTCTTATGTTTTGTCCCCCTCCCCGTTTTTATATTATTTTATCCCTTTCCTTATGTTAATCTGTTTTGTGTATTAAAGTCCTCATATGAGTTAAGTCATATGATATTTGCTTTCTCTGACTAATTTCATTTAGCATAATACCCTCTAGTTCCACCCACATAGTTGTAAATGGCAAGATTTCATTCTTTTTGATTGCCGAGTAATACTCCATTGTCTATATATACCACATCTTCTTTATCCATTCATCCATCAATGGACATTTGGGCTCTTTCCATGCTTTGGCTATTGTTGATAATGCTGCTATAAACATTGGGGTGCATGTGTCCCTTCAAAACAGCACACCTGTATCCCGTGGATAAATGCCTACTAGTACAATTGCTGGGTCATAGGGTAGTACTATTTTTAGTTTTTTGAGGAACCTCCATACTGTTTTCCAGAGTGGCTGCACAAGCTTGCAATCCCACCAACAATACAAAAGAGATCCTCTTTCTCTGCATCCTCGCCAGCATCTGTTGTTGCCTGAGTTGTTAATGTTAGGCATTCTGACAGGTGTAAGGTGATATCTCATTGTGGTTTTGATTTTTATTTCCCTGATGATGGGTGATGTGGAGCAGTTTTTCATGTGTTGGTTGGCCATCTGGATGTCTTCTTTGGATAAGTGTCTATTCATGTCTTTTGCCCATTTCTTCACTGGATTATTTGTTTTTTTGGGTGTTGATTTTGATAAGTTCTTTATAGATTTTGGATACTAACCCTTTATCTGATATGTCTTTTGCAAATATCTTTTCCCATTTGTCAGTTGCCTTTTAGTTTTTGTGATTGTTTCCTTCGCTGTGCAGAAGCTTTTTTATTTTGATGAGGTCCCAGTAGTTCGTTTTTGCTTTTGTTTCCCTTGCCTCCAGAGACTTGTTGAATAAGAAGTTGCTATGGCCAAGCTCAAAGAGGTTTTTGCCTGCTTTCTCCTGGAGGATTTTGATGGCTTGCTGTCATAAATTTAGGTCTTTCATCCATTATGAGTTTATTTTTATGTGTGGTATAAGAAGGTTATCCAGGTTTGTTCTTCTGCATGTCACTGTCCAGTTTTCCAAGCACCACTTGCTGAAGACTGTCTTTATTCCATTGAATATTCTTTCCTGCTTTGTCAAACATTAGTTGGCCATACGTTTGTGGCTCCATTTCTGGGTTCTCTAATCTATTCCATTGATCTGAGTATCTGTTCTTGTGCCAGTACCATACTGTCTTGATGATTACAGCTTTGTAGTATAGCTTGAAGTCTGGGATTGTGATGCCTCCTGCTTTGGTTTTCTTTTTCAAGATTGCTTTGGCTACTCGTGGGCTTTTCTGGTAAAATACAAATTTTAGGATTATTTGTTCTAGCTCTGTGAAGAATGCTGGTGTTATTTTGATAGGAATTACATTGGATATGTAGATTGCTTTGGGTAGTATTGACATTTTCACAATATTTATTGTTCCTATCCAGGATCATGAAATCTTTTTCCATTTTTTTGTGTTTTATTCAAATTATTTCATAAGCTTTCTATAGTTTTCAGTGTATAGATTTTTCACCTTTTTGGTAAGATTTATTCCTAGCTATTTTATGGTTTTTATATTATGGTTTTGGTTTTTGTAAATGGGATCGATGCCTTGAATTCTCTTTCCGTAGCTTCATTGCTGGTGTATAGGAATACAACCAATTTCTGTGCATTGATATTATATCCTGCAACTTTGCTGAATTCATTAATCAGTTCTAGCAGTTTTTTTTTTTTTGATGGAATCTTTAGGGTTTTACATATAGAGTATCATGTCATCTGTGAAGAGTGAAAGTTTGACCTCCTCCTGGCCGATTTGGATGCCTTTTATTTCTTTGTGTTGTCTGATTGCAGAGGCTAACACTTCCAATATCATGTTGAATAACAGTGGTGAGAGTGGACATCCCTGTCTTGTTCCTGACCTTATGGGGAAAGCTCTCAGTTTTTCCACATTGATGATGATATTAGCGTTGGGTTGTTCATATATGGCTTTTATGATCTCGAGGTATGCTCCTTCTGTCCCTACTTTCTTTAGGGTTTTTATCAAGAAAGGATGCTGTATTTTGTCAAATGCTTTCTCTGCATCTATTGAGAGGATCATATGGTTGTTGTCCTTTCTTTTATTGATGTGATGAATCACGTTAATTGTTTTGTGGATATTGAACCAGCCCTGCCTCCCAGGTATAAATCCCACTTGGTCATGGTGAATAATTTTTTCAATGTATTGTTGGATCCAGTTGGCTAATATCTTGTTGAGGATATTTGTATCCATGTTCATCAAGGAAATTGGTCTATACTTCTCCTCTTTAGTGTGGTCTCTGTCTGGTTTTGGAATCAAGGTAATGCTGGCTTCATAGGAAGAGTTTGGAAGTTTTCCTTCCATTTCTATTTTTTGGAACACCTTCAAGAGAATAGGTGTTAACTCTTCCTTAAATGTTTGTTAGAATTCCCCAGAAAGCCATCTGGCCCTGGACTCCTGTTTTTGAGGAGGCTTTTGATTACTAATTCGATTTCCTTACTGGTTATGGGTCAGTTCAAATTTTCTATTTCTTCCTGTTTCAGTTTGGGTAGTGTATATGTTTCTAGGAATTTGTCCATTTCTTCCAGATTGCCCATTTTATTGGCATATAATTGCTCATAATATTCTCTTATTGTTTTTATTTCTGCTGTGTTGGTTGTGATCTTTCCTCTTTCATTCTTGATTTTAATTATTTGGGTCCTTTCCTTTTTCTTGTTAATCAAAATAGCTAGTGGCTTATCAATTTTGTTTATTATTTCAAAGAACCAACTTCTGGTTTCCTTAATCTGTTCTACTGTTTTGTTTTGGTTTGGTTTAGTTTGGTTTGGTTTCTATAGCATTAATTTCTGCTCTAATCTTTATTATTTCCTGTCTTCTTTTGGTTTTTGGGTATTATTTGATATTCTTTTTCCAACTCTTTAAGGCATAAATAGGTTGTGCATCTGAGATCTTTCTTCCTTCTTTAGGATGGCCTGGATTGCTATATACTTTCCTCTTATGACTGCCTTTGCTGCATCCCAGAGGTTTTGGGTTGTGTTGTTATCATTTTCATTGGATTCCATATACTTTTTTAATTTCCTCTTTGACTTCTTGGTTGGCCCATTCATTCTTTAGTAGGATGTTCTTCAGTCTCCAAGTATTTGTTACCTTTCCCAATTTTTTCTTGTGGTTGATTTCGAGTTTCATAGCATTGTGTTATGAAAATATGCACGGTATGATCTCGATATTTTTGTAATTACTTAGGGCTGATTTGTGTCCAAGTATATAGTCTATTCTTGAGAATGTTCCATGTGCCCTGGAAAAGAATGTATATTCTTCTGCTTTAGGATGAAATGTTCTGAATATATCTGTTAAGTCCATCTGGTCCAGTGTGTCCTTCAAATCCATTGTTTACTTGTTGATTTTTTGATTAGATGATCTGTCCATTGCTGTGAGTGGGGTGTTGATGTCCCCTACAATTATGGTATTACTATCAATGAGTTTCTTTATGTTTGTGATTGATTCATATATTTGGGTGCCCTCACATTTACTGCATAAATGTTTACAATTGTTAGGTCTTCTTGGTGGATAGACCCCTTAATTATGATATAATACCTTTCTGCATCTCTTGATACAGTCTTTATTTTAAAGTTTAGATTGTCTGATATAAGTATGGCTACTCCAGTTTTTTTGTTGATCACTAGCATGACAGTTGGTTCTCCATCCCCTTATTTTCAATCTGAAGGTGTCTTTAGGTCAAAAGTGGTCTCTTGTAAACAGCATATAGATGGATCTTTTTTTTCTTATCCAGTCTGTTACCCTTTGTCTTTTCATTGGAGCATTGAGTCCATTGATGTTTAGAGTGAGTACTGAAAGATATGAATTTATTGCCATTATGTTGCTTGTAGAGTTGCAGTTTCTGGTGGTGGTCTCTGGTCCTTTCTACTCTTTGTTGGTTTTG
Organism: Panthera uncia; assembly: GCF_023721935.1. Classification (NCBI taxonomy): domain Eukaryota; kingdom Metazoa; phylum Chordata; class Mammalia; order Carnivora; family Felidae; genus Panthera; species Panthera uncia. The sequence continues at coordinate 100,571,418 of NC_064817.1, forward strand.
GTCTTTATTTGTTTGTTTGTTTGTTTGTTTATATTTTCATCTTTTCTCCCCTCAGAGAGTCCCCCTCAAAATTTTTTGCAGGGCTGGTTTAGTGGTCACAAACTCCTTTAAATTTTGTTTGTCTGGGAAACTTTTTATTTCTAACTCTATTTTGAATGACAGCCTTGCTGGATAAAGAATTCTTGGCTGCATATTTTTCCGATTCAGCACACTGAATATATCCTGCCACTCCTTTCTGGCCTGCCATGTTTCTGTGGATAGGTCTGCTGCAAACTTGATCTGTCTTCCCTTGTAGGTTAGGGACTTTTTTTTCCCTTGCTGCTTTCATGATTCTCTCCTTGCCTGAGTATTTTGTGAATTAGACTTTGTGAATGATTTGCTTTGTTGATGGCCGGTTTTTGTTGAATCTAATGGGGTGTCCTCTGTGCTTCCTGGATTTTGACGTCTGTGTCTTTCCCCAGGTTGAGATAGTTTTCTGCTATGATCTGCTCACATAACACTTATACCTCTAATTCTCTCTCTTCCTCTTCTGGGACCCCTATGATTCTGATGTTGTTCCTTTTTAATGAGTCACTGATTTTTCTAATTCTTAAATCGTGCTCTTTTGCCTTCATCTCCCTCTTTTTTTCTGCTTTGTTATTCTCCATAACTTTGTTCTCTATATCCCTGATTCTCTCTTCTGCCTCATGCATCCTTGCTGCCACTGCATCCATCTGTGATTGCAGCTCAGTTATAGCATTTTTAATTTCATTCTGACTAGTTTTTACTTCTTTTATCTCTGGAGAAAGGGATTCTAACCTATTTTTGACTCCAGCTAGTATTTTTAGTATTGTAGTTCTAAATTCTGGTTCAGATATGTTGCTTGTATTTGTGTTGGTTAAGTCCCTGGCTGTTGTTTCTTCATGCTCTTTCTTTTGGGGGAAATTCTTATACTTTGTATTTTGAAGGGAGACAAGGAATTAATGAGGTAGAAACTAATAAAATTAAAAAAATTAAATTAAAATATATTAAAGTTGAAAAAATTAAACACACACACACAAAAATTGAAAAAATGATGCTAGATCCTAGGTGTGTTTTTGTCTGTGTGTTGAAAGTGGCTTGATAGATTACTGAAAAAAAGGGAAAGAAGTAAAAAAAAAAGGAAATCATTTGAAAATTTCAAAAAATGAATACACTGAAGTAGACTAAAATTAAATGATGTAAGTAAAATATAATTTGAAAAAAATTACACAAAAGTAAAAAATAGTAAAAAATTAAAGAAAAATATTTTTAATAAAAGTTGAAAATTAAAACTTTTTTTTCTCTTTCTGTATTCAAGAAAAAGTAAAGAAATGGAAAAGAGAGAAAAGAAAAAAGAAAAGAAGAAAATTGAATAGATGGACCTGCTAACAGACTGAAATAAGACTGAAATTCCTTCGTTTTCCCCTAGAAGTCAGACTATGGAGCCCTTTATAGTCCATAAACTTAGTAAGCAGTGAGACTTGTGTTCTTGAAGAGAGAGGTAGGTCCAGTTGGGCGGGGCTTAGTGTAATGGCTCCATTCTTCATTAGATGGCGCTGCTAGCCTACTGGGGTGAGTTGTTGTGGCACTTGTAGGTGCATATGCGCATGCGTGGGAGTGGTGAAAATAGTTTCAACCAGTTACTCAGTTTCTAATATCGGAACTCTGTTCTCCCCATCAGCAATCGCTCACCTGTCCTTTGTCTTCAGTTTTCCTCCACTCCCCTCATTTACACTGTCCGAGACCAAGCCCCAGGTAGTTCGTCTCTCCCAAGTTTTGTCTCCGATGAGGCTGTTTTCTCTAGCCCCTTAGTTCTGAGGGACTGTGGCTTTGACCCATTCTGCCCCTCTGCGGAGGGTCTCCTTGAGCCATGGCCAAATGCCAGCTGCACCCAGGAACATTCGTGGGACCGTGCTGCTGCTGAAGCCCAGAGGTTGTGGCCAGGTGCCAGCCCGCCCCAGAAAAAGTTCAGGAGATAGAGTAGCAGCAGAGTTTCATGGATTATGGAAAATAAAAACACACATCTGGCACTTGGCTTCACCCTTAAAGACCTTGTTCCAACACCGGCGAATGTGGCAGTTCTCTGGGGTCTGTTGGGCCCAGGTTGCCTGACAGCTTCTACCAAATGTCTTTCCAGCAGTGGAACTGCTTCTCCCCTTGTAGCCTGAGCACCTCCCAGACCCAACTCTCCTCCTGGGGATTTGCCCTTTCCACCAGAGCACTTCTAGGTATTGAGCTGCAGAGCTGCAGATTCTGTGCTCCCCCTATTTATGGTCGTAATGGAATTTAAACCCTCTCCTTTCTCCTTTCTCTTTTCTCCCTTTTTAGCCCAGTCCCTGTGGCTGTTTCCAATTTTCCACTTTCTCTCCAGCTGCTTTTGGGGAGGGGTGGTTTTCCTGTATTCTCCCCACTATCTCCATCCTCTCTTTACAAGCAAAAGCAGCCCCCTGCCCTCTATGGCTTCTCTTTCCCCAAGTTCACCTCTCTGCTCTGCATACCTGCTGAATTCTGTGTTTCAAATTGTACATATTGTTGTGTTAATCTTCAGATAAGTTTTCTAGGTGTGCAGGATGGTTTAGTTTTGGCCTGGCTGTATTTCATGGATGGGAGACACACAAAGAACTTCCATGCTCTTCTGCCATCATGGCTCCCTCCTTAGGTGCACTAGTTTATTTATCCATAATACTTACTAAGGGACATCTTGGTTGCTTCCACATTTTGGCAATTATGAATAAAATTACCATAAATATTCATGGGCAGGTTTTTGTGTGGACATAAATTTTCAAATATTCTTGGTAGATACAAGAGTGTGGTTGCTAGAGCCTATGGCATGAGTATGTTCAGTTTTGTAAGACACTCAAACTATGTTCCAAAGTGGTTGTAGCATTTTGTATGCCCACCAGAAATTAATGAGATCTGTTTTTGCTCCACATCTTCTCCAGCATTTTCTGGTTTTGGTGCTTTAGATTCGGCCATTATAATAAGAATGGAGTGATATCTAATTGTTGTAATTTACATTTCACTTATAACATCAGTGGAACATCTTTTCATATTTGTATATCTTTTTTGATGTGTCTGGTGTTTTGGCCCAGTTTTTAATACCATATGATTCAGTAATTCCACTGCTGGATATTTCACCAAAGAAAACAAAACACTAATTTGAAAAGATATATGCACCCTTATGTTTATTGTAGCATTATTTATAATAGCCAAGCTATGGAAGCAACCTAGATGCCCATTAGTAGATGAATGGATAAAGAGGATGTAGTATAAATATACAATGAAATATTACTCAGCTGTAAAAAAGAATGAAATCTTGCCATTCATGACAGCATGAATGCACCTAGAGAGTATTATGCTAAGTGAAATGTGAGGCAGAGAAAGATAAATATCATATGATTTCACTTATATGTGAAACCTAAACAAAACAAAGAAACAACAAAAGAAAAACAAACAGATTTAAAAATACAGAGTGCAAACTAGTGCTTGCTAGAGGTGGGGTCTGTGAACAAATGGGTGAAATAGATGAAGGGAGTTCAAAGATACAAATTTGCAGTTATAAAATATGTCATGTTTTTTATTGTTGAGTTTTTTTTTAATTTTTTTTAACGTTTATTTATTTTTGAGACAGAGAGAGACAGAGCATGAACGGGGGAAGGTCAGAGAGAGAGGGAGACACAGAATCTGAAACAGGCTCCAGGCTCTGAGCTGTCAGCACAGAGCCCAACGCGGGGCTTGAACTCACGGACCGCGAGATCATGACCTGAGCTGAAGTCGGCCGCTTAACCGACTGAGCCACCCAGGCGCCCCTATTGTTGAGTTTTAAGAGTTTTTTGCATATTTTGTATAACAGTTCTATATCACATGTGTCTTTTTCAAATATCTTCTTCTGGTCTTTGGTTTGTTTTCTCAATCTCTTGAAATTGTCTTCTGCAGAGCATATGTTTTAATTTTGATTATCTTCAATTCATTATTTCTTTTATGGATTGTGCCTTTGGTATTGTATCTAAAAAACCATCACCATACCAGGGTCATTGAAGTATTCTCCCATGTTATCTTCTGGGATTTTTATATTTTTTCAGTTTACATTTAGACCTATAATCCATTTTGAGTTAACTTTTGTGAAGGTTGTAAAGTCTATGTCAAGGTCTTTTTTTTTTCTTACATGTAGATGTCTCATTGTTTTAGTACAATTTGTTGAAAAGGCTTTTTTTGTTCCATTATATTGCTTTTTTTGGTGAAAGAATATTTGATTTTATGTATGTAGATCTATCTGTGGGATCTCTATTCTGTTCCATTCATTTGTCTATTCTTTCACCAATGCCACACTGTTTGATTACTGTAGCTTTGTAATAAATTTTGAAGATAGGTAATGTCAGTCCTCCAACTTTGCTTTTCTCCTTCAATATTGTGTTCATCATTCTGGGTCTTTTGCCTCTCTCTATAAACGTTAGAATCAGTTCATAGATAACCACAACATAGCTTGATGGGATTATGATTGTCATTGTATTGAATCGCTGGGTCAAGTTGGGAGAAACTAATATCTTGACAATATTGTTTCTTCCCATCAATGAACATGGAATATCTCTCCATGTATTTTATTCTTTATTTCACCAGACTTTTGTATTTTTCTTCATCAAGAACTTGTACACATCTCATTAGACTTATACCTAAGTGTTTCATCTTTAGGGGTGCTAATGTAATTTTTTTTTAATTTCAATGTTCTCTTGTTTATTGCTCATCCAAAGAAAAAATGATTGACCTTTGTATATTAATCTTGTACCATGAAATTTTACTATAATTTCTTATTAGTCCCAAAATGTTTTTGAGGATTGATTCTTTCAGATTTTCTACATTGACAGACACATTACCTGTGAACAAATAGCTTTATTCCTTCCTTCCCATTCTGTATAAATTTTACTTCCTTTTCCTGTCTTATTACATTATCTAGGACTCCTAATCCAATGTTGAAAAGAAGTGGTCAGGGGGGAAATCCTTGCCTTTTACTTGAACTTAGTGGGAAAGCTGTGAGTTTCCCACCATTAAGTATAATGTTAGCTGTAGGTATTTTGTAGATATCCCTTATCAAGTTAAGGAAGTTCCCCTCTATTCCTGGTTTATGGACAAGTTTTGTTAAGAATGGGTATTGGATTTTGACAAATGCTTCTTCTGCATCTATTGATATAATCAGGTGATTTTTCTTCTTACCTTATTGATATAAGTTACATGAATTAACTTTTGAATATTGATCCAGCCTTGCATATCTGATATACAAATCTCACTTGATTGTGATGATATATAGATATTTAGAGTGTAATATATAGATATATAGATATAGATAGATATAGACATAGATATAGATACAGATATAGATATAATATATATAGTTAAATTATTGAATTTTTAAAAATTCTAGCCATCCTATGTCCTAGGGGGTATGAAATGATATTTCATTGTGATTTTGGTTTGTATTCCCTTCATTATTATTGGTGTCAAACAAATGTGCTTATTGGTCATTTGTATATTTTTTGGAGTAATATCTTTGGGTTATTTGATCATTTTTTAAAGTATGTTTTTTTGTTGTTGAATTGTAAAAATTATTTATGTATTGCCAAAAATTTCTCCCATTCTGTGGGTTATCTTTCTACTGTATGGATAGAGTTGTCCTAGAAACATCAATATGGTGTTTCTCTTCAGTAAGTATACCATCAATTCTTTGTAATCTATTAAGTATGGCTTTACTAAATCCTGGGGTTCTGTTTCTTCACCACAACCAATGATGCTGATGGTGATGATGACAATGATGAGGATGATAACTGTTTATATTTATCGAGTGTCAACCATTTGCCAGGTATTGTGACAAGTACTTTAATGCATTTTCTCATGTAATTCCTAATATATAATTCCATTAAGTACTATCATCCCCATTTACAGATGATGAAATTGAAGAATATCAAAAAGATCATAGCTAGTAATTGACAGATAAGTAAAATAAATACCACAGTGATTTTTCATCCAGTTATACTGCTGCATGATCTGTATTCTGAGCTTTTCTCACTTTTATCCCTCTCAAAACTGGTTATTTGTACCCCAGTCTGAAGATTTTTGATAAAGTAATATGTACTGGTGTAGTTAATGACTGTTAATTAGTTAATTAGTAAATACATTCAAAAGCTTTTTTCAGAATTCTCAATTATTCATATTTAGGCCTTATAACAATAATATGTTAAATTATTGAAATAAAAATGAACATAAATTTTAGCCACATGCAAAGTGGGGAGGAAGATTACTTTTAACAATGGAACCCTTCAGAGGCCCTCTTGTCTTCCAAAACTTATGATCATTGACTATATTTTTACCTCATGGTAACACCACTTTACCACTTAATTGCTATCCCACAGACTTAATACCAGTGGAATATTGGTGAACAGAGACTAAAGTGATCAAGTAAATATACACATTTAATTTTGAGCTGGTGTAATATTCTTCACTTATTCTTGTTAGTACTGAAAGATTTAATGATTATTTTTATTCCTTTTTTGTAATATACAGACATATTTGCAAGAATTTTTAAAAATATTCACAAGTATATTACATTCAGCTCATTGATCCATGATTGTCTCTGACATTTCTAATATTTTTTCCTTTTCTAAAGTCATTGTGGGTTTGAATGCAAATAATGTACTTTTTTTCATTACTCATTCATTTTCTAGTTGACATTACATCATTTCCAAAAATATTTATCTCTTTATAATTAAGTGCAACTTTTCTTACTACCCACTTATTCTTCTTTTACATCTGAGTTACAAATGTGGCTCAACACTTTATCCAGGTTTTCTGCTGTAAAATGTATCTGTGAGAAAAAAGGAAAACCATTTGAGCACTTAAGACTTCTTGTTAAAATTTTATTATATGTCCCTACTCAAATACCTTCCACATAGCAAAGGACCAATTTCAAACTTCTTTTTTACAAATCCCCTCTTTTCTCACTCTCATGGGATAAACTCGCTCTTCTTCACAGAACCAGAGACAAACTATATATTTTTTTCCCTCACCATCTTACAAATAAATCAGAAATGCATATTTTCTCTTTTCCTCATACCCTCCTTCCTTTAGCTTTAAAAAAAGAGGCACTCATACATTTCAAGGCACATTTCACTGCTTGATCCAATCAATTTAGTCTGTTCTAATATATTGTCCTGTCAATTCATGGTCCCTCTTTCTCACTGCCTCCTTTTTTATAATCATAAAAATAATTCATTTTTTAATTTTTAAATTATATATATATGTTTTTATATTTATATATATGTGTGTGTGTGTGTGTGTGTGTGTGTATATATATATTATTGTCAAGTTAGCTAACATACAGTGTATGAATGTGCTCTGGGGAGGGTAGATTCCTATGATTCATCGCTTACATACAACACTCAATGCTAATCCCGACAAGTGCCCTCCTCAATGCCCATCACCCACTCCCCTTGTGTGTGGGCATCAAATCTCAATTTGTTGTCTGTATTTGAGAGACTCTTATGCTTGGCCTCCCCTCTGTTTGAAACTATTTTTCCCCTTCCCTTCCCCCATGGTCTTCTATTGAGTTTCTCAAGTTCTACACATGAGTGAAGACATATGATATTTGTCTTTCTCTGACTGACATTTCACTTACCACAATACCTTCCAGTTCCATCCACATTGTTGCAAATGGCAGAATTTCATTCTTTCTCATTGCCAAGTAGTATTTCATTGTATATATAAAATGCATCTTCTTTATCCATTCATCAGTTTATGGACATTTGGGCTCTTTCCATAATCTGGCTATTGTTGAAAGTGTTGCTATAAACATTGTGGTATATGTGCCCTTATGAAGCCACACTCCTGTATCCTTTGGATAAATTCCTAGCAGCACTACTGCTGGGTGGTAGGGTAGTGTTATTTTTAATTTTTGAGGAACCTCTGCACTGTTTTCTATAAAGGCTATACCAGTTTGCATTCCCACCAACAGTGCAAGAGGGTTCCCATTTCTCCACATTCTTGCCAACATCTGTTGTTTCCTCAGTTGTTCATTTTAGCCACTATGACTGGTGGAGGTAGAATCTCAATGTGGTTTTGGTTTGTATTTTCCTGATGACGAGTGATGTTGAGCATCTTTTCATATCTCTATTGGCCATCTGGATGTTGTCTTTGGAAAAGTACCTATTGATGTCTTTTTCCCATTTCTTCACTGAATTATTTGTTTTTCAGGTATTGTCTTTGGGAAGTTCTTTATAAATTTTGGATACTAGCCCTTTAACCGATATGTCATTTGCAAATATCTTCTCCCATTCTGTCGGTTGCCTTTTAGTTTTGTTGACTGTTTCCTTTTCAGTGCAGAAGCTTTTTATCTGCATGAGGTCCCAATAGTACATTTTTGCTTTTATTTCCCTTGCCTTCAGAGACATGTGGAGCAAGAAATTGCTTCAATTGATGTCAAAGGGATTGTTGCCTCTTTTTCTCCTCTAGGGTTTTGTTGGTTTCCTGTCTCACATCCATTTAGGTCTTTCATCCATTTTGAGATTATTTTGTGTATGGTGTAATAAAATGGTCCACTTTCATTCTTCTGCATGTTGCTTTCCAGTTCTCCCAGCACCATTTGCTAAAGAGACTGTCTTTATCCATTGGATACTCTTTTCTGCTTTGTCAAAGATTAGTTGGCCATACATTTATGGGTCCAATTCCAGGTTCTCTGTTCTATTTCATTGGTCTATGTGTCTGTTCTTGTGCCAGTACAAGAACAGCTTTGTAGTAGAGGCTAAAGTCTGGGATTGTGATGCCTTTTGCTTTGGTTTTCTTTTTCAACATAACGTTGGCTATTTGAGGTCTTTGGTGGTTCCATACAAATTTTAGGATTGTTTGTTCTAGTTTTGAGAAGAATGCCAGTGCAATTCTGATTTGGATTTCATTGAACGTGTGTATTGTTTTTGGTAATATTGACATTTTGACAATATTTGTTTTTCCAATCCATGAGCATAGAATGCTTTTCCATTTCTTTGTGTCTTCTTCAATTTTCTTCATAAGTTTTCTATAGTTTTCAGCATACAGATCTTTTACATCTTTGATTAGGTTTATTCCTAGGTATTTTATGGTTCTTGGTGCAATTGTAAATGGTATCAGTTTCTTGACTTCTCTTTCTGGTTCATTTATTATGGGTGTATAGAAATGCAACTGATTTCTGTACATTGATTTTGTATCCCGTGACTTGATTGAATTCATGTAGCAGTTCTAGCAGCTTTTGGGTGGAGTCTATGGATTTCCATGTAGAGTATCATGTCATCTGCAAAAAGTGAGTTTGACTTCTTTGCCAATTTGGATGCCTTTTTTTCATTTTGTTGTCTGATTTCTGGGGCTAGGGCTTCCAACACTGTTAAACAACAGTGGTGAGAGTGGACATCCTGTCGTGTCCCTGATCTCAAGGGGAAAGCCCTCAGTTTTTCCCCATTGAGAATGACAGTTGTGGGCTTTTATGATATTAAATTATGTTCCTTCTATCATGACTTTCTTGAGGGTTTTTATTAAGAAAGGATGCTGCATTTTGTTAAATGCTTTTTCTGCATCTATTGACAAGATCATATGGTTCTTATCTTTTCTTCTGTTAATGTGATGTATCACATTGATTGATTTGTGAATATTTAACCAGCCCTACAGCCCAGGAATAAATCCCACTTGATCATGGTGAATAATTCTTTAGATATACTATTGAATTCGATTTGCTAGTATCTTGCTCAGAATTTTTGCATCCATGTTCATCAGGGATATTCGTCTGCAATTTGCTTTTGTTGTGGGGTCTCTGTCTGATTTGGGAATTACAGTAACGTTGTCTTCATAGAATCAGTCTGGAAACTTTCTTTCCATTTCTATTTGTTGTAACAGCTTGAGAAGGATAGGTATTAACTCTTCTTTAAATGTCCAGTAGAATTCCCTTGGGAAGCCATCTGGCCCAGGAGCCTTATTTGTTGGGACATTTTTGATAACTGATTCAATTTCTTTGCTGCTTATGGGTATGTTCAAATTTTTTATTTCTTCCCATTTGAATGTTGGTAGTGTGTGGGTTTCTAGGAATTTGTTAATTTCCTCCAGGTTGTCCAGTTTGCTGGCATATAATTTCTCATAGTAGTCTCTGATAATTGTTTGTATTTCTGTGGTGTTTGTTGTGATCTCTCCTCTTTCATTTATGATTTTATCTATTTGGGTCCTTTCTATTTTCTTTTTCAGAAGTCTGGCTACAGGTTTATCAATTTTGTTTATTTTTTCAAAAAAACAGCTCTTAGATTCATTGATCTGTTCTACTGGTTTTTTTATTCTATATTGTTTATTTCTGCACTAATCTTTATTATTTCTCTTCTTCTGCTTGCTTTGGGGTTTCTTTGCTGTTCTGCTTCTAGTTCCTTTAGGCTGTTAGATGTTATACTTGTGGTGTTTCTTGTTTCTTTTCTTTTTTTATTAGTTTTCTTTATTTATGAGAGGCAGAGACAGAGTACGTGTGGTGGAGGGGCAGAGAGAGAGGGAGACACAGAATTGGAAGCAGGCTCCAGGCCCTGAGCTGTCAGCACAGAGCCCGATGCAGGGCCCAAACTCACGAACCGTGAGATCGTGACCCGAGCTGAAGTCGGACGCTCAACCGACTGAGCCACCCAGGTGCCCCCTCTTGTTTCTTGAGAGAGGCCTGGGTTGCAATGTATTTTCCTCTTAGAACTACCTTTGTTGTATCCCAAAGGGCTTGGACTGTTGTGTTTACACTTTCATTTGTTTCTATATATTTTTAAATTTCTTCTTTAATTGCTTGGTTAACCCATTCATTCTTTAGTAAGATATTCTTTAATCTTGATGTATTTGGAACTTTCCAAATTTTTTCCTGTGCTTGATTTCAAGTTTCATAGCATTGTGATCAGAAAATATGCATGGTATGACCTCAATTCTTTTATATATATTTAGGGCTGTTTTGTGATGCATTATACTATCTATCTTGGAGAATATTCCATATGCACTTGAAGAGAATGTGTATTCTGTTGCTTTTGTACAAAAACTTCTGAATATATCTGTCAAGTCTGTCTGGTCCAGTGCATCCTTCAAGGCCATTGTTTCTTTATTGATTTTTTGCCTAGATGATTTGTCCATTGTTGTAATTGGAGTATTAAAGTCCCTGCAATTATAGTATTCTTAGCAATAAGATTGCTTATGTTTATGATTAATTGACTTATGAATTTGGGTGTTCCAACATGTGAACATAAACACTTACAATAAACATTTATAATTGTTAGCTCTTCTTGATGGATAGACCATGTAATTTTGATATAATGCCCTCTCTTGTTACAGGCTTTAGTTTAAAATCTAGTTTGTCTGATATAAGTATGGCTACTCCAGATTTCTTTTGACTTCCAGTAGCATGACAGATGGTTCTCCATCCCGTCACATTCAATCGGCAGGTGTCCTCAGGTCTAAAATGAGTCTCTTGTAGACAGAATACAGATGGATCTTGTTTTTTTTTTTTTACACATTCTGATTCCCTGTGTCTTTTGATTGGAGCACTTAGCCCATCTACATTCAGCGTTATTATTGAAAGATAGGGATTTAGTGTCATTATGTTATCTGTAAGTTTCATGCTTGTGGTGATGTCTTTGTTCCTTTGTAGTCTTTGTAGCATTCCATTTACAGAGTCTCCCTTAAGATCTCTTGCAGGACTGCTTTAGTGGTCATGGACTCCTTCAGTTTTTGTTTGTCTGGGAAAGCCTTTGTCTCTCCTTCTATTCTGAATGACAAACTTGCTGGGTAAAGGATTCCTGGCTGCATAGTTTTCCTACCCAGCACACTGAATATTTCCTGCCACACTCTTCTGGCCTGCAAAGTTTCAGTGGACAGGTCTGCTACTACCCTTATGTGTCTATCCATATAGGTGAAGTCCTGTTTGTCCCTAGCTGCTTTCAGAATTCTCCCTTTATCTTTGCATTTTTCCAGTTTCAGTATGATATGCCATGAAGAATAACTATTCTTGTTAAATTTGAAGGGAGTTCCAGTTTCAGTATGATATGCCATGAAGAATATCTATTCTTGTTAAATTTGAAGGGAGTTCTCTGTGTGTCCTGGATTTGGATGTCCATTTCCTTCCCTAGATTAGGGAAGTTCTCAGCTATAATTTGTTCAAGTAAACTTTCTGCCTCTTTCTCTGTCCCTTCTTCTTCTGGAAGCCCTATGATATGGATATTATTATGTTTCATTGAATCACTTAGTTCTCTAATTTTCCCCTTGTGGTACATGTAGTATGTTCTTAGCTCTTTTTCTCGGCTTTGTCATTTTCCATAATTTTGTCTTCTATTTCACTTAATCTCCCCTCTGCCTCTTCCATCCTTGCTGTCAATGCAGCTAGTTTATTTAGCACCTCCTTTGCAATATTTCTTAATTCATCATAACAATTTCTTAGATCCTTCATCTCTGCAACAATAGATTCTCTGCTGTCTTCTATGCTTTTTTCAAGCCCTGCTATTTATTTTATGACTCTTATTCTAAATTATTGCTCAATTATATTATTTATTTCTGTTTTGAGCAATTCTCTAGCTGTTATTTCTGTCTGGAATTTCTTTTGAGGAGAATTCTTCCATTTTGCCATATTGGCTACTTTTCTGTTCCTTAAGTGATTTAATAGCTTGTTGAGTCCTACATCTGTGAGCACTACTACATTAAAAAGGGGTTATATGCTGTCCAGGGCCTGACCCTTTAGGAGGTGGTTTTGGAGTGTATTTCATGCTCTCTGTTGTTGAGACGCTAGTTGCTTTATCTCCCTACTTGTAGTGGTGGTTTGGACTTTCCACCATGTGTGCTTTGATTTGCTCATTGAAGTATCCCTGGGAAAAAAATTAAAAAGGGAGCAGGTGGTGGAAGAGGTATTATCCCATACAAAGAGAGAAAAGACAGGGGCAGGAAAAAGGAAAATAAAAAAATCGACCAGGTAGAGAATCAGAGAAATTATATGGCTTAGTCCAGAAAAAGAAATATAAAGAAGGAGATACAGAAGAGGTATAAAAAGAATAGATTAAAAATGTCTGCTTAAACCAACAACCAGAATAACCAGACTAGATACAAAAATAAAATAAGGAAGAAAAGGAAGAAAAAAAACATATGCATATATATACATAAAATAAGAATTGACCAAGTATCAAATCAGAGAATACAAAACCACTGGACTTATATCTGAAGGTGCCTTGGGAATGGTGGCTGTGCTGGTCTGGAGAAGGAATTGTCTGCTTCCATCAGTGTCAATCTTACTCTGTTAGATATGCAGTTACCAGCCACAAAGGGGCGTGGTTTGGTGTAGGCTGGTCTGTCTCCACTGTGGGCCATTGTCCCTTCCCTGAAACCCCACCTTGTTGGTGATTGGGAGAAAAAATGGCGACACCCCAGTATCTCCTCCACAGACCATGTGTCCCAAACCACTCTGTTCAGGCCATCCTCACAGTGCCATGAGGGAGTTAGCAGGCTGGTTCTGCTCCATAGTCTCCCATGTTTTCCAGGTGCTTGAGTGGGATTCAAACCCTAATATCTTAAAGGATCCAGCTCCATGTGCCCTGGTTCCAGGGAAGTGCCACTTGACCCAGCCTGGTGACTAAGTGCCTCTGGCTTCTCACAGTGTCGAGTAGGCTACTATGACCCATTCCACTCTCTGCTCTGCCTCCCTGGCAGTCAGCTGGTTCTCAAACCCCAATGTTTTAAAGGATCCTGTTCCATGCCACTCAGTTCCAGAGTACTGTCACCCCACCAGCCAGCCTACATAGGGCCTTTGGCTGGCAGGGGTTCTGCTAGGTCTTTTGTACTTGGAATGGCTATTATCCTTCTTCCCACAGCACTCAATGGAGAGGATTGCTCTCTCCAACTATGCCTGGAAGCTAGCTACTGAGCCTGGGGCTGGCTCCCTTCCACTCCAGACATGCAAACAGGGCAGAGAAATCCCTCAGCTATAAATTTGTTCTTTTTCCATTTTTCCCATTCCCCAGCCACTGTTTTTTTTTTTCTCTTGTCCAAATACAACCCTATACTTCCACAAGCTTCCTTTCCTTTCCTTTCCTTTCTTTTCCTTTAGTCTTTCCGCAGAAGGGGATCCCTCTCCTCTGTTCCTATACCACCTGTTTTATCTCTTCTAGTTCGTAGTCATGTACCTATGGCCCATCATGTGCCTGTGGACTGCTGGAGATGTTTCTGTTACTCTGTAGCCCATATTCCTGGAATTCCAAGCCTTCTCGCCTCAGTACTGTTGCGTTTATGGGACAAGGAACTTCAGGTCCCCCTACTTCTCCATCATGTTGACTTCTCCCTCTTTTCATTTTTAAACAATACAAGGGGAATGAACTATCCATGACCATGTGATCTCTTATACTTACTGTCTACTCAATCTTCTTTCCATTTAATACAGTGATTCTCAAACTTAAGCATTCATCATAACCACCTAGATAGCCTGTTAAAAGCCAGATCACTGGACTTTAACCTCAGAGTTTACTATTCCACAGGTCTATGGTAAAACTTAAATATTTGCATTTTTCCAATTTCCTACTTTTGGTATGGTTTCCACACTTTAAGAACCACTTATCTAAAACAAGCTTTTTTTTTGCTTTTATATATTTAAATCTATTGCAACAAGTTTTCTATTGTTACCATTCTAGTGTAAGTACTCTTGCTTAAATTACATTTTCTACATTTTCTCAATAATATTCATAATCCCAAATCCTAGAAGGATTAAAGCAAACCTGACATACTAAAATGACAATCTAAACACTTACATTAAAGACAAAGTAGGTATTTTATTATACATAGGACAACATTCTTAACTGTGGGAGGCCGGACCCCGGTGCCAGGCTGAGACCGGGTCGAGCAAAGGCTCCCTGTTGACTCAGCCAACCTGGTGGTTCCTTCCCCCTCCCATTCCCCCACTTGCAAAGTCATACGAAAGCCTTGTCAAGGCTAAGAAAGCTAATTCCTGAAGCCTGTGGTCTGTGGGTGTTGGCAGTAATGTTACCCCCCCCCCTTTTTCTACCCTGGGTCAAAGAGAAACAAAAATGGGAACTGTGTTTTGCCAGCAATTTA
>NC_064817.1:100586526-100650802 GCF_023721935.1 Panthera uncia
TCATTTACAAGGGGTTTGGCATGACGCTAACACTAGCTTAGACCTCTTACAGCTACAAGAAGAGATAAATGCTATTGCAAGTAGCTCACTCAGTTTCCCTGACCCTGGAGATCTCGCTGGAACCATACTGCACCAACTTAATGGGTTTAATCCATTTAATATTCTTCAACATTCCTTTTGGATCTTTATTGGAATTGTTTCCGTAATATCTGTTATACTTGTCTTGCTGTGTTGTTTCTGGAGATGGGGTCTTACTGCCTTTACCACATACCAAGCCAGAATGCACATGTTGCAATTACAAACAATAGGGGGAAATGTGGGAGGCCGGACCCCGGTGCCAGGCTGAGACCGGGTCAAGCAACGGCTCCCTGTTGACTCAGCCAACCTGGTGGTTCCCCCTCCCATTCCCCCACTTGCAAAGGCATACGAAAGCCTTGTCAAGGCTAAGAAAGCTAATTCCTGAAGCCTGT
Source organism: Panthera uncia (assembly GCF_023721935.1). Taxonomy (NCBI): domain Eukaryota; kingdom Metazoa; phylum Chordata; class Mammalia; order Carnivora; family Felidae; genus Panthera; species Panthera uncia. The sequence goes on from NC_064817.1 coordinate 100,586,997, forward strand.
GGTCTGTGGGTGTTGGCAGTAATGTTACCCCTCCCCCCTTTTTCTACCCCGGGTCAAAGAGAAACAAAAATGGGAACTGTGTTTTGCCAGCAATTTATCAACAAGGTCTTGTTGTGACCCGTTTAGAAAGTTCACAAGGTACACAGAACTAAATGTTTTGGCTGGCAGCGATCATGTGAAACCTGTTTATTCTTGGAATGACCTGATCCATAAGAGTCTTGATATAAAAGATTGTGTACAGCAACAATAAAGCCGTCACTTGGGCCATCAGCCCAGGGGACCCTCCTGTTCCCAAACTGGCTTCTCTTCTCTCTTTTTTTTCTTACATTCCCCTACCCTCAAGACCCTGATCTCGGTGTTTGTTGTGCCGGTCGCAACATTAACCAATATAAGGGATTCAAGATATAGTAAATTGATCAAAGCAGATGTCTTTTCTTTTCTCTACCTTGCTACATTTGGGAATGATAGATTTCTCTCCCCTATTGTTTACATCAGGTAGCACTAAAATTGACTACAGTGTCAGAAAAGTCTGTAATGAGTACATTTTAGTGGTGTACTGGAACCAATCCATTCTGCCTTACAAGTGCAGACTGTGTGCTTCTGTTCCCACACCACTTTCCATAATGTTACTCTGGTAGCTTGAAATTGACCTGGTGGGAGTACATACACCATAGAAAATGGCAAATAGTATAAATAAAAACTTATCCCCAAGAGAGGCAGTTGTTAAACATTTATCAGTACACCACTTCACTTGCTATATAACAAAGGTATGCTAGTGAGCCAGCTTTCTGAAATATATAGAGTCAACTTTCTTTAACCAGTGTGAGCCAGCTGTAGCAGACCATTTATATAAAAATTGTGAAGTTATATGCATAGCTCCTTAATTATGAAGAGTGTTGGGGGACTCCTGGGTGGCTCAGTCGGTTAAGCGTCTGACTTCAGATCAAGTCATGATTTCACGGTCCGTGAGTTCGAGCCCCGCGTCAGGCTCTGTGCCGACAGCTGGGGCCTGGAGCCTGCTTCGGATTCTGTGTCTCCCTCTCTCTCTCCCCTTCCCCACTCATGATCTGTCTCTCTCTGTCTCAAAAATAAATAATAAAAAAAAAAACATTAAAAAAAAAAAACGAACAGTGTTGGAATTATCCACATGGTAAAATTGGAAAACCACCCAAGGAACAGCATTGTTTCTGTAGTAAGGATGTAGTGACTAACCTCTTAGAATATGAATTTCTTTCCAGATTAAAGAATCAAGAGGTTATCAGCAGTGCAGGAGTTATCAGCTGTATAGAATGATTCTATACTTGTTTCGTCTAGATTCTCTCTCCTTTTACTCTAGATAATGATTTTATTAATTTATTCTATACCATTCATTACAGAGAAAATCAGCATAAATATTCAGTATCTTTTTTCTTTGCCTTCAGGCATTTTACACTACAAAGAGGTGGGGGAATGGGTGAAATAAAAAATGGGATTAGGAGTACACTTATCTTCATGAGGAAGATATATACTTATAATATATGGAATTATTGAATCACTATATTGTACACCTGAAAGTAATATAACACTGTAAACTACACCATAATTAAAAGAAAATAAAATTTGAAAATAAAATATTACTTGAGGTATACATGCAAATATTGATTTTTCTAACTGATTCTACAAGACAAATAATACTTTCCCTAAGCATATTGAACCCAAATTTAAAAAAAAAATCTTCAATATTTAAAAAATGTTTACTCTCAATACATTATTCACATTTTCACTGCTTCCCATTGCCAGAAAGTGCAGGATTTTTTTAGCTCTTCATGAGAAGGCTATCAGTAGACAAACTTTGTAGTAATCTGTACAATCTAGACATATAAAACTGTTTCTCTTTCTATTTTCAACCCAAAGACAAGAGAATATTGTAGCCTATGTGTGCATCTTGCTGTGTTTGGATTGGGTGTCACTGCAGAAGGAAGCCCAGTGGGATAAGTTAGTAGGCAAATAAAATCTTAGAATCCCTTTTGCAACATATGAAGTAGTTCAATGAAGTAGTTCAATTTCAATTACAGCACATGCTTTCAGATGTTTCAATTTTGTAATTTTTGTTTTCTTATGTTTACTCTTTATTTTGCATATGGCTTTTTTCTTGCATTTCTACTTGAATTGCAGTCTGAAGGAAAAGAAACAGAATTGTATATTAAACTGACCCTTGCTAGCTTTTATCAAACAACCTTCAATAGAATGTGTCATGTTAATGTCCTTCCCTCATCTGAGAGAAGACTTCTCTTACCTTATCTTATCTACAACGGCACCTGATCCCATTTCCCCCAAACCCTTAGGCCCCTATAATTCTCTATGTTTAAACCAGCTTTATTTTTCTTCATGGATGAACTCTGACATGGTGATTATTATCTTTTTTTTTTCACTTGTGACTTCCAGTAGGTGTTAGATACTTTATTTTTTAAACTTACTTATTTATTTTGAGAGGAGGGACAGAGAGAGAGAGGAAGAGAGAGAATTTCAAGGAGGTTCCACAATGTCAGCACAGAGCCCAACATGGGACTCAAACTCACAAACCATGAGATCATGACCTGAGCTGAAATCAAGAGTTGGAGGCCTTTTTTACTCTGTTGTTTCCTTTGCTGCAGAGAAGTTTTTATGTTTTATGTGGTCTCATTTATCTATTTTTGCTGTTATTTTTTGCTTGTGTTTCTGATATCATATTGAAGAAATCATTGTCAAATCCAATGTAATAAAGCTTCCCCCTATGTTTCCTTCATAAAAAAAAAAAAAAAAAAGAGTTGGAGGCTTAACCAAGACACGCAGGCGGCCCAAATGTTAGATACTTTAAACAAGGACTTCTGTTTCTTCTATTTCTGGGTACTTCCCCAGTGCTAAAACATAGGTTTGAATGAATGGATGAATGAATGAGTGAATGAATAGCAATTAAGGTATTTATTTCCTTTTTATGCCACTGTTTATAACCTGTCATCCAGGCTTAAGATGTTATAAGTGTCTAAGTTGCGGTTTACTCACAGTTTTACTGCATTTAAACAAGGGAGTCAATAGCTATAATACAATCATCTATCTATCTATCTATCTATATTTATCTACATGTATCTATATCTATCTATATATTTACCTTAGAACATTTTTATTTTTCTGTTTTGTCTGTATTATGAAAATTGCAAATATATCCAAAAGTATAATGACATGAAGAAAGCCCCCATATTCATCATCTGGAAAAAAACACTAATCACCAATTCTACTTCACCTATTCACCTATATCCTTACATTCATTCCCATGTTATTTTGAAGCATATTTTATAGTATGTTCTAATAAACCTAGCAATAGGATTCACAACTGAAAACACAACACCTTTTGGGAGTGAAATAACCTGAATTTGTGAGGTACAAGCAACCTTTGTCTTGCTTCAGTCTTTTCAATCTCAGTGCTGTGAGGAAACTTGAAAAATGGTCATGTATAAATATAGGTTATCTTTATCATATTCTATATCATTTGACTAGTTGTAGTGTGTTTTTTTGAGTGAAGCTGATGCAATAATGTAGATACATTTTTTTGAAAGAATATTATCATAAGTAACCATAAAATTGTAAAAAGTCATGGTTTAATATCTACGACACAATTATTTTGATGTCTATTTCCAGCTTTATCATAACAAGAATGATGTGAGCATATATTTCTCTATAACAGAGAATCTAAGTATATAGTGTCCAAGTCCCTCACTACCTCTTCTACAGTCCATTGCAAAATGTTCCTAATCAATATGAAAAACAAACTTTTCAAATCCCTAAATTTTATTGCTGACAGCCTATGATGTCATTACCTTAAAAAGGACTCTCAGATATACAAAGATATAGCTTCCAATTGTTACATTTGTTACATTAGTCAGAATGGATATATATGTATTTTATATTACCACTAACTAGAAATAAAAGGACACTAATGTGATTTTTCACAGGATCATTTATTTTCAACTTTAAGGGTAATTGAAGTACAGTAGACTGCACATATTTAAATGAACAATTTGACAAATTATGTGAAATGTATACACCTGTGGATCCATCACCCAAATGAATATAACAAACATTCTGATCACCCCAAACATCTTCTTGTGCCCCTTTGTGATTCCTATCAAACTTTACTCCTGTCTCTGGGCAAACACTGACCTGCTTTCTGTCATTGTACATTAATTTGCATTTAAGAAGTTTATGTAAATAAAATGATACAGTAAGTGAGCTATATTTTACAATTTTGATTATATTAAAGTTTTAGAAATATACTTGAATATTTTATAGCTTAATAAGAGGTAACTAAAATTTTTGGACCACCTTTTCTAAATACCTACTTTGTCTCTTTCTATTAGCTTTAGACATTTTTTATTTTAATTCCAGTTAACATACACTGTTATATTAATTTCATGTTTACAATATAATCATTCAAAAATTCCATACATCACCCTATGCTTATCACAACAAATGCTTTCCTTAATCCCCATCACATATTTAACCCAGCCACCCACCTTCTCCCCACTGGTAACCACCAGTTCGTTCTCTATAGTTAAGAGTCTTTTTCTTGGTTTCTCTTTCTCTCTCTTTCCCTTTGTACCTTTGCTTTGTTTCTTCAGTTCTACATATAGTTAAATCATATGGTATTTGTCTCTTTTTTCTTTTTGAAATTTTATTTATTTATTTTGAGAGAGAGAGAAAGAGGAAGGGTAAGGGCAGAGAGAGAGAGAGAGAGGGAGAGAGAGAATCCCAAGCAGGCTCACACCATCAGCACAGAGCCCAATGTGGGGTTTGATCCCACGAACCATGAGATCATGACCTGAGCCAAAATCAAGAGTCAGACATTCAGCTCACTGAGCCACCCAGGCACCCTGGTATTTGTCTATCTCTGACTGACTTATTTTGCTCAGCATTATTCTCTTTAGCTCCATTCATGTCATTGCAAATGGCAAGTTTTTGTTTATTTTTGTGGTTGAATAATATTCCACTGTGAATGTCATCCACAATGGACACTTGGGCTGCTTCCATAATTTGGCTATTGTTGATAATGTTGCTACACACATAGAGGTGCATGTATGCATTTGAATTAGTATTTTTGTATCCTTTGGGGAAATACTCAGTAGTGGAATTGCTGGATAGTAGCGTAGTTCTATTTTTAACTTTCTGAGGATGCTCCAAACTCTCTTCCACAGTGGCTGCACCAGTTTGCATTGCCACCAACAAATGGTGCAATAGGTTTCCTTTTTCTTCACATCCTTGCCAACACATGTTGCTTCTTCTGCTGTTGATTTTAACCATTCTGACAGGTGTGAGGTGATATCTCATTGTAGTTTTGATTTGCCTTTCTTGATGATAAGTGATGATAAGCATCTTTTCATGTGTGTGTGTGCTATCCATATGTCTTTTTTGGAGAAATGCCTGCTCATGTCTTCTGCCCCGTTTTAATTGCATTATTTGTTTTTTGGATGTTGAATTGTATTAGTTCTTTATATATTTTGGATACTAACCATTTATCAAGTATGTCAATTGAAAATATCTTCTCCCATTCAGTAAGCTGCCTTTTAGTTTTATTGATTTATTGATTTAGTTTCATTCCTTTCCTGTGCAGAAGATTTTTATTTTGATGTAGTCCCAGTAATTTATTTTATTATCTAGTAGTTTAGTTTATTATCTAGGTGTCTATTTTTGTGTGAGTGCCATACTATTCTGATTACCACAGCTTTGTAATATAACCTAAAGTCTGAATTGTGATGCCTGCAGCATTGCTTTTCCTTTTCAAGATTGCTTTGGCTATTCAGGGTCTTTTGTTCCATACAAACCTTAGAATTTTTTTTTTAGTTCTGTGAAAAATGCTGTTGGTATTTTGATAGGGAACACATTAAATGTGTAGATTTCTTTGGGCAGTATAGACATTTGAACAATAATTGTTCTTCCAAACCTTGAGCATTGAATATCTTTCCATTTCTTTGTGTCATCTTCAATTTCTTTCAGTACTGTTTCATAGTTTTCAGAGTACAAATAATTTACCTCTTTGGCTAAAGTTTATTCTTAGGTATCTTATTGGGTTTTTTTGGTGCAATTATTAATTGAATTGCTTCCTTAATTTGTCTTTCTGCAGCTTCATTATTGCTGCATAGAAATAATTTACATTGATTTCTGCACATTGATTTTGCATCCTGCAATTTACTGAATTCCTTTATCAGTTTTAGCAGTTTTTTGGTGTAGTCTTCTGGGTTTTCTATTTATAGTATCATGTCATCTGTAAATAGCAAAGGTTGTAATTTTTCTTTGCTGATTTGGATGCTTTTTATTTCTTTTTGTTGTCTGATTGCTATGGCTAGGAATTCCACTACTATGTCGAATAGAAAGAGTGAAAGTGGACATCCTTGTCTTGTTCCTGACCTTAAGGCGAAAGCTCTCAGTTTTCCCCTATTAAGGATGATGTTAGGTACGGTTTTTCATATGTGACCTTTATTATGTTGAGGTATGTTCCCTCTAAACCTACTTTTTTTGAAAGTTTTCACCATGAATGGATGTTGTACTTTGTCAAATGCTTTTTGTTCATCTATTGAAATGTATTATTGATGTGATGTATCACATTGATTGATTTGCAAATATTAAGCCACACTTGGAGCCATATTTATTGCCATTTTATTACTTGTTTTGGGATTCTTTCCAGAGACTTTCTCTAATTCTGTCTTGTCTTTCCCTCTTTGATGGTTTGCTAATTTTCTTTAGTGATATATTAGGATTTCTTTCTCTTTGCATGCTTATTACTGGCTTTTGATATATGGTTACCATTAAGTTTGTATATAACCTCTTCTGCATATAACAGTCTATGTGAAGTTGATTGTGATTTAAGTTTGAACCAATTCTTTTCTCCTCTCTTCCCTATGTTTCAGATTATGTTCTTATATTTTATATCCTTTTATTTTGTGAGGACCTTGACTGATTTTTATGCAGACATTTTCATTTTTATTGCTTTTGTGGTTCCAACTTTATATTGTCACTTTTGGTATCTGCTTTCCAATCAGAATCCCTTTTAATATTTCTTGCAGGTGTGGTTTAGTGCTCATGAACTCCTTTAGTGTTTGTTTGTCTTGGGAACTGTTTATCTCTCCTTCTCGTCTGGATGATAGTCTTGCTAGATAATGTGTTCTTGGTTGCAGATTTTTGCCATTTAGCACTTTGAATATATCATGCCACTCTCTTTTGGCTTACCAAGTTGCTGTGGAAAAATCTCCTATTAGCCTTATGTATTTTCCCTTGTGTGTTCCTGGCATTTTTTTTTTTTTTGCTGCCTTGAAGTTTTTTTTTTTTCTTTATCACTGTATTTTGCACATTGAATCACAATATGTCTTGGTGTTGGCTTGCTTTTGTTGATTTTGATAGTAGTTCTCTGTGCTTCCTGGCTCTGGACATCTGTTTCCTTCCCCATATTAGGGATGTTTTCAGCTCTTATTTATTCAAACATAGTTTTTTCCCCTTCTCTCTCTCTTCTTCTGGGGCTGCTATAATACAAATGCTATTACATTTGTTGGAGTCACCAAGTTCTCTAAGTCTATTCTCATCTCATGTAATTTTTTTTCTTCTTTCTTTTGTTTAGCTTGATTATTTTCCATTACACTGTCTTCTAGGTCACTAATTTGTCCCTCTGCTTTTTCCATCCTGCTTATACATTCAAGTAGGTTTATCGTTTCATTTACTGAGCCCTTTATGTCTTCTAGATTATTATTTCTCTCTGTGCTCTGGGTCTCACTAATGTTTTCCACTCTCTTCTCAAGTCCAGTGAATATCCTTTTGATCATTGCTTTAAACTCTCTATCAAGCATGTTACTTATATCATATTACTTACATCTCTGGCCATGGCCTTGTCTTGTTCTTTCACTTGGGATAAATTGCTCTTTCTCCTTTTTTCTGCCTCTCTGTGTCGATTCCTATGTGATAAGAAAGTCACCTATGTGTTTTTTCTCTTGAAAGTAGTGACTTTATGAAGAGGAGGTCCTAGAGTGCCCTGCAGTGCAGTGTCCCCTGTTCACCAGATCCTGGTACTTCAGGAGAGTTGCTTGTGCACTGCTTTTGTGTCTGAGTCACTTTTCCTTTCAGTGCAGTTGTCTGCTCTGACTCTCTGTCCATTGTGGGCTGTGCTTGCTCTTTTTGTATTAGAGGGATAAAGGCAGGCCAGCTTTAGGCAGGTGGAGGTGGCCCACCAGGGACCTTGTGAGCAGAGCAGTGGTCTTAACAAAATTTGCATTGGGCCAGCAGTCATATGCTGGAATGCCTGAAGTTCTGTGGTAGGAGGGGCTTGGGTGCAAGGGCAGCCAGTGGCATGAGGCTGGGTGTAGTGTTGGATGATGGCTGGGTGGGGCTGGGCCCAGTGTGTGCAGGTGGCTTGGAGCCTGTGGCTGGGCTAGTTTAACACCTGGGTGGAGCACATTGCAGCAGCCACACCTGACAGCTGGGCCTGACACATGATGGTGGCTGGGTTTTTGGACATCATGGCAGCTAGGTTGTGCACATGGCAGCGGCTATGCACCTAGTGACTGGTGCAGCACACCTTGGTAACTGAAGGCACACAGCTGACTATTGTAGTTGGGTAGGGTGTGTGGTGGCAGTTGTTAATTTGGTGGCTGGGTGGGACATGCTCCCAGCTTTAACAAAATTTGCCCTTAGCTTTGGGCCAAGGCTGCATGTGTCTCTAAAATCATCCCTTCCACAGGTGGCCCTGTGTTTATGAGGGGGGGGAGGGGTATTCTATTTTCAGACAAGCTCCCCGCCAATGTTCTCCAAAATCATTATGAACATATCTGTCTCTTGTTTGCCCCCAGCATTGTGTAAACTGCAATTTTTATGTTGCTTTTCTGTGCAGGCTGCTTTTTAAAGGTGGTGACCCAACTTGCCTTCCAGGCTCACCCAGTGCTGAGTCAGCTGGTTTTTAAAGCTCCAAGTCCCACTGATATTACAAACTCATGAAATTCAGCCCTTTTGGTTTTCAAGGCAAAATGTTATGGGCATTAGTCTTTCCCATGTGAATTCCCTGGTGTGACAGTCTGTTTCTTTGCCTTCTCCAAGTGCACAGCTCCTTCCCTCCTATGGGCAGCCTCCTTCTGCCTTTCTGACCTTCCTAAGTTTTCAGATGCAGCTTCTTTTCTATATTTATTTGTGGACTTTGTTCTGCCAGTCTTCAGACTGCTCTCTGGTTTATTGACTTGGGTATGGATGATACCTAGTTGTAAATGTGGGATAGGATGAGTTCAGTTAGGCTCCTCACACTCCACCATCTTCCCTGAAATCCAGTATGTGAGCTTTTTGTTCTGGTATCTTATTGTCTCAGCATAATAAGTTTTTGATTCATGTTATGGTGTATATCAATATTTCATTCCTTTTTGTTGCTGAATAGTATTCTATTGTTTGCAGAAACCAAAATGTATTCATCTACTAAGATGTTGATGGACGTTTGAGTTGTATTCAGATTTTGATTATTATAAGAAATGTTACTGGTAACATTTGCATATAAGTCTGAATATGGTTGTATTTTTGTTTCTGAGGGTAAACACTTACAAGTAGAACAGAAGTGGACTGTGCTATACATTTAAATGTTTGCATTAAACATGTTAGTACCAAGTCATTTTCCAATATGACTTTAAAATTCAACATTTTTACCAGCAGTGTATGAAAGTGCTAGTTGCTCCACATCCTTGTCAACATTTTGTACAGTTGGTCATTTTAATTTTTTCCTTTGTGGTGGTATCTCATTCTGGTTTAATTTGCATGTCATTTGTGATTCATAATTTTGAGCATCTTTTCAGGTGTTTCTAAACAGCCAACATATGATCTTTTTAAAAAGTATCTTTTAAATGTTTTCCTTATTTTATTATTACTTAATTATTAGAGATTACATATACATATAAGAGCATGCGATTTTATTTAATAATTTATATAGTAAACATATACATAATCTATAACTAATTATACATGTGTGTATGTATACATAAATTATATATAATAAGATAATATATGTATGTTCTGGATTCAAGTCCTTTGTAATTATTTTCTCAGTTTTTGCCTACCTTTTTTTTCTTTTTTTAAACTTTAGAACTAAAAAAATCTGAAAAATCTGATATTCATTCATAATTTTTCATTATTTTCCTATTTTATGCTTTGGGCTTTTGTATTTTATTATAGAAACATTTGGCAATGTCTGTGGACATTTGATTATCATGACTGGAAGAGTGGTACTGGCATGTAGGGATTAAACACTAGGGATAAAAATCCTAAAATACACTGGATAACCCTTCCTCTTCCCATTTAAATCACCGTTAAAGAGGGAGAAATTCCCACCCTCGCGTTATAAGAAGGGATGAGCACATAGCATGATGGATCAACAAATGAGATTGATAGCACTCATAGCCCAGGGGAAGAAAACACTGTATACTATGCAGCACCACATGGGGCCTGTGCTCAGAAACAATGAATGGAAAACCGGGAGCTGTGTGAGCCAGGCTTTATAGTATCAAGAGGATGAGGTGCCCCCTCATCCTCTTATGCTTAGCTAATAGACCTTATCTGCCAGAATGGATTGGGGAACAGAACTTGTGATTAGACCATCCATGAATAAAAGTGCCTTTCGTGGAGGTTCTATGATCCATGTAGGAGATTATGAAATGCCAGTGGAGACCAAGACCACAGGAGCCTGGTTCAAGAAGCTGGGTCTATATGTAGTTGGCACAATTGGCCACTGTGGTCCTGGCTACAGACCTGTAAACAACCTCAGCCCACTATGGACTCTACATCCTTGTTTGGCCTTGGCCTGTCACTAGCACCATCAACCAAGGGAATTGACAAGAGTCATGCCCACCAGTGCCCTGGGTAAAAGACCTGCTGACCTCAGTCCTGGCTATAGACTCTGAAGCAGACTATGACCCAGCTACAATCCCAATTAGTCACTAGTTCTGCCCACCCCAAGACCAGGTGGGAGACATATCTACTCGTACTCCTGGAGCAGAACTATACACCTCAGTCTGCCCACAAATCTTCAAGTAGCCCTGTGACTCAGTTCCAGCTTCTCTCAGCTGAGTTCTGGCAGCAGTCCTGACTACCCAGAAATCTAAGAGAAGTCATTACTATCCAAGTCCCTGGAGTGCAGGGTTGCAGACATTTGTCCTGGCTTAGGACTTTGAAGCAGACTTGTGCCTTGGTTTCAGCTCTTCACAGCTGTAGTGCTAGGTCAATCTTGCTTGACCAAGAACTCAGTGAGTGACCTGTCAGAAGCCCTCCAAGGGACCCAGTGTGAACCATATTGATCTTCACACCTGGTAACAGGCCTAATATCTGTAAACCCTGATATTTACTTTTATCCCAGTGCTTGCCTAACTGACCAAAGTCTTAAGGCAATCTTATCTACCCAGGTACCAGACAGAATCAATGTATATCCAAGCTCCTAGTAACAAGCCCACCAACTACAGATCTCACTGTGGACCCGGTAGCAGCCACATGACATGGCTCCAACCTCATGTGACTGTGATCCTGGGGATAAAACCATCAGCTTGTGGACTTGGAAAGAGAAAGCCTTTACTTTCTGAAAACAGTCTGTAAAGACTAGAAAAGGTACTTGCTCCTCCAAATGCACAGACAACAATGCAAAGCTACAATGGCTCATGAATCAGGTAAACATGACATCACCAAAGGAAACTAATAAATCTCCAGTACCTGACTCCAAAGGGATAGATCTACAAATTGGTAAAAATAATTCAAAATAATCATCTTAAAGAAACTCAGTGAGATGCAGAACACAGATAGGCAACTAAACAAAATTAGGAAAACAATGCATGAACAGAATTACTTTAATGAAGAAATAGAAACCATGAAAAAAACAGAACTCCTGAGACTGAAGAATATGACAGAACTTAAAATTTCAATAGAAAGCTGAAAAAGCAAATTCAAATATGCAGGACAACCAACAAACTCAAAAATCAGTTTGAAAGTAACCACTTAAAGAAACAAAAGAAAGAAAAGCAAATGAGATCATGGGACCAATGGATTACTATTAAGAAATGAATATATGCATTATGTGAGTTATAGAAGGAGAAGAGAGAGAGAAAGGGACACACAGATGATTTAGAAAAATAATGGCTGAAAACTTCCCAAACATGGGAGGGATACAGATATCCAGAAATATGAAGCTCAAAGGCTCCCAAGCAAGGTCATTTCAAAAATAATTACCCTCAAGACATGGGGTGCCTGGGTGGCTGAGTCTGTTAAGCGTCCGACTTTGGCTCAGGTCATAATCTCGCAGTTCCTGAGTTTGAGCCCCGCGTTGGCCTCTGTGCTGACAATGCAAAGCCTGAAGCCTGCTCTAGTTCTGTGTCTCCCTTTCTGCCCCTTCCCCGCTCATGCTCTCTCTCTCTCTCTCTCTCTGTCTCTCTCAAAAACAAATAAACATTAAAAATTAAAAAAACTAGTTACCCCCAAGGCATATAATCAACGTGTTAAAAACATCTCTGAGAAGGAAGTTTATAATGATACATGCTTATATTTAAAAAAAGAAAGAAAGATCTCAAATAAACAACCTAATATTTTACCTCAAGGACCTGGAAAAGGACAAACTAAACTCAAACTTACAGGAGAAAGGAAATAATAAAGGTTAGTGCAGAAATAAATGAAATAGGTGTTAGAAAGACAATAAAAAAGAGAAATAATTTTTTTAAATAAAACAAACCTTTAAGCCAACAATGAAAAAAAGAGGTTTCAAATAAATGTAATTATAAATAAAGAGGAGACATTACCACTGATATCACAGAAATACAATGGATCACAAGAAACTGTGTACAACAACTATACATCCACAAATTTGATAGCCTAGAAGAAATGGATTCATTGCCAAAAACATATAACCCACAAATACTGAGTCATGAAGAAATATAAAATAGGAACACATCAATAATGAGTTAGGAGATTGAAGTACTAATCAAAAACTTTGCAACAAAGGTAAGTCCAAGAACAGATGATGCACTTGGTAAATTCCTTTCCAAACTCTTTCAGAAAATTAAAGAAGGAACACTTCTAAACATATGTTATGAGACCAGCATTACTCCATACCAAAGATAAGGACATTACACACAAAAAAAATTACAGGCCAATATCCTTGCTGAACACAAATGCAAAAATTCCCATTACAATACTCGCAAACTTAATTCAACAGCATAGTAAAAGGATCATACACCAATATCAAGTGGGATTCATCACTGGGAAGCAAAGGTGTTCTAACATATGCAAATCAATTAATGTGATACACCACGTTAACAGAAAGAAGAGCAAAAACATTTTGACCATCTCAATAGATGCAGAAAAAATATTGATGGAATTCAACATTCTTTTATATTAAAAAAAAGCATTCAGCAAACTAGGAATAGAAGAAATGTAACTCAGCATAATAAAGTGTATATATAACAAGCCAATAGGTAAAATTATACTCAATGCTGTAAGGCTGAAAGCTTTACTTCTGAAATCAGGAATAAGGAATGGGAGTCTACTGTCAACATTTCTATTATATACAATACTGGGAGTCCTAGCCAGGGGCAACTAGTCAAGACAAAGAACTAAAGGTCATCCAAATCAGAAAGGAAAAAGTTAAAGTATCTCTGTTTTTCAGAGCACATAATGTTTTATACAGAAAACCTTTAAGACTTTACCAAAAAACTGGTATAACTAATAAATGATTCAATAAAGTCAAAGGATGCAAAATCACTACACAAATTTTAGTTGCATTTCTATTCCCCAGCAATGACCTATCTGGAAAAGAAATTAAGAAAACAACTACATTTATACTATCATCAAAAAATGAAATACTTAGGAATAAACTTATTCAAGGAGGTGAGGAATTATACTCTAAAAATTATAAGACAATGATGAAAGAAATTGAAATAGATACAAATAAATGGAAAGATACCCTATGTTCATGGATTGGACAAATTGATATTATTAAACTGTCCATGTTACCCAAAGCAGAATACACATTCAATGCAATCCCTATCAAAATTCTAATGTCACATTTTTTTACAAACACAGAAAAAACAATACTAAAATTCATACAGAACCACAGAAGTCCAAAAAAACAAAAAAACAAAAAACAAAGCCATCTTGAAAAAGAAGAACAAATCTGATTTCAATATTTTACAAGGCCTTAGCAATCAAAACAGTGTGGTAGTGGCATAAAAACAGACACATAGACCAATGGAACAGAATCTAAATCCCAGAAAAAAATCCACACATAAAAGGTCAATCAATCTTTGGCAAGGGTATCAAAAATACACAATTGGAAAATGATACTCTTCAATAAATTCAATAAATTGTGTTGGGGGAAAAACTGTATAGCCATATGCAAGCAAATAAAATTAAACTATTTTTTTTACATGATACAAATAAATTAACTCAAAATAGTTTAAAATCTTAAACATAGGGATGTTTGGTGGCTCAGTTGGTTGAGAATCTGACTTCAGCTCAGGTCACAATCTTGTGGTTTGTGAGTTCAAGCCCCACACTGGGCTCTGTGCTGACAGCTCAGAGCCTGGAGCCTGCTTCAGATTCTGTGTCTTCCTCTCTCTCTGCCCCTCCCCCACTCACACTCTATCTTTCCCTCAAAAATAAATAATAATAAAACATTTTTTAAAAAGGCTTAAACATAATACCTTGAACTCCTAGAAGAAAACATGGAAAAAAGGTTCTTTGACAATCTTGGCACCAATTTCTTGGATATGACACCAAAGCAGAAGCAATAAAAGCAAAATTAAATGAGTGGGACTACATCAAATTAAAATACTTTTATACAGCAAAAGAGAATTCCAATAAAAAGAAATAGCAATCCATAGAATGAGATAAAATATTTGCAAATGACATATTTTAATAAAGGGTTAATATAAGGAACTCCTACAACTCTACAGCAGAAATAAATAAAAACAAAACAAAACAAAAATAAATCTCATTTAAAAATGGGCAAAAGACCTGAATAAACATTTTTCCAAAGAAGATATACAATGGCCCACAGGTATATAAAAAGGTGCTCAACTTCACTAATTACAAGGGAAATATAAATCATAACCACAATGAGATATCACCTCACAGTTGTTAGGCTGGCTATTATCTAAAAGGTAAGAGATAGTAAGTGTTCTTGTGTGTGTGGAGAAGAGGGAAAACGTGTATACTGTTGGTGGGAATGTGAACTAGTACAGTCACTATGGAAAACAATATGGAGGCTTTTCATAAAAATAAAAAATGAACTACCCTATGATCCAGCAATCCTACTTCTGGGTATATATCCAAAGGAAAATAACTTGAAGGGATATCTGCTTGCCCATGTTTATTGAGTCATTATTTACAATAGCCAATATTGGAAACAATGTAAGTGTCCATTGAAGGATGGGTGGATAATGTATATTAAACTATCCAATTGGTGGGAATGATAATATGAATATTAAATGATCATGTTGTACAATTTAAAAAACTTCACATTGTGCAACTTATATATAATACAACTTCTATTTGTCAGTTTTACCTCTATAAATCTGCAGAAAATAAATTAATAAAAGAGAAAAGATTAAAATAAATAAATATATTTCTAAATATCTGCATCTATATCATCTATCTATCTATCTATCTATATCAATATTACTCTAGGTGAGAAGCCCTTATTTAGAAGCTTGTTTTTCTCTGGTCTTTTTATAGGAATAGCTTTTGTCATTATCAAAGCTCTTTATATATAAATTCATGCCAAATGATCTCTGCTCTAATCTTTAATATTTCCTTTAACTTATTTGTGCCAGGTGATATATGGATTTGTTGAATCACTGTATTATACACCTGAAACTAATATTACACTGTATGTTAACTAATTGGAATTTAAACAAAAACTTGAAAAAACTGTGAACAGAAATTTACAGCAAACATAATACTTAATTGGAAATGTTGCAAATTTTTCTCTGTAAGGTAATAATTGAAACAAAGTTGTCTGGCACCATTTATACATTCTACATAATTTTGTAGTGGGGTTCATAGCCAGTGCCAAAATCAAGAAAAATGAATAAAATATATAAGGATTATAATGAAGGAAATAAAACTTTCATTATCCACAGACAATATACTTTGAATGTATTATTAAAATTAATCAATGAATATACCATGGTAGCAGAATATGAGAACAATATATAAAAATGTTTTATATGTACATAGAAACTACAAAAAATTAAAACATAAAGTTTTAAAATAAGCCACTTAAAATATGCATTTCTTCAGTATATGTAAATAACATCTTACAATAATATGGAAATGTAAAAAATACTCAGGAATAAAGTTAATGTTAGATATGTAAAAGCTCAACACAGAAAACTATGAAGCATTAGTGAGAAAAACTTATGTAGGTCTAAATAAATAGAGCATATAGCATGTTCATTGGTGTAAAGTCTCAATTTTTAAAGATATACTCCCTTAATGTATCTATTCACTCATTACAATTATACAAAGTTCCATTATGTCTTTTGTGAAAACTGACATACTTCTTTTAAAATTCATATGCTTATGTTAAGGATGAAAATTGCACAAGACACTATTGAAGAAAAAAAAAATAATGAAGGAAGACACAATTTAGTAAATGTCAAATACATCCCTGGTAAAATAAATTTTTAGCAAATATATAACTATCGAGAAACAGTAATTAAGACAGCATGGTATTGATTGAAGGATAGACAAATATAACAATTTAACAGAACTGTGAGTCCAGAAACAAACCCACATATACATGGAGTTTTATTTAATTTCAATGCTCTCATGGAATATAAGTAGGAAAAAATATCTTTTGATAAATGGGGTTGATTCAATTGGATATTAATATGGAGGAAAATGGAACTCGACCCCTAACTCACACCATGTACACACACACACGCGCACACACACACACACACACACTTCACATAAAATTCAAGTGAATTGTAGATGACAGTATGAAAAACTAATAAATCTAGTAACAGTAGTATAGGAAAATATCTTCATAAATTCATTAGATATTATTTTTGGAAAAGAAATGCTCAGTCTCTTCATCTCAGAGCTAAAAGAGCAGTTCTACCTTCTCACTCATCTCAGCTACTTGCCTTCAGCTACCACACCTCCTTTGAAACTCACACTGTAGTCCAACTACATCTTCAGCTTTTCATCCTGTCAATTGGCATCACCCACCTCATGTCCCTCTTCCAAATTGTGTTTCTGTTTTTTTTTAACTTTGTTTTAATCATTTTTTTTTTTTTTTTTTTTTTTTTTTTTTTTTTTTTTTTTTTTTTTAGAGAGAGACAGAACGCAAGCCAGGAAAGGGCAGAGAGAGAGGGAGACACAGAATCTGAAGCAGACTCCAGGCTCTGGGTTGTCAGCACAGAGTCTGATGTGGGGCTCGAACTCATGAGCCCTGAGATCATGACCTGAGCTGAAGTCAGATGCTTAACCGACTGAGCCACCCAGGCCCCCCCCCCCCGTTTCCTTATTTTCTTAATATTTGAAATCCTTGCTGCTTTTAACACACTTCATTGGCTGGTTTTCTAACCTTGATCAAATGAGATGTCCATGTGCTCTACTCCTGATCCCAGGTGCATGAACAGGAGAGATGCTTAGAAGTCAGACAAGTTTTAGAGAACAAATCCACATCGAATTTCCCCAGCCAAGTCCTGACAATGCCATTCAGTTATTTTATCTAATTATCTCAACCCTCCCTGTCAATATTTTGAATTTTTCTCATTCTTTTTAAACTCCAACAAAATTTGATCTCCTCCTTTCCCCCTTAACTAAGAAAAAGAAAACTGCCCAGTGTGAGCTCTTTCAGCTTTCTTCTTCACAATGTCTCCATATATTGTTTCAATCTTTCATCCATTCTAATTCAGATGAAATGTTTTCTATTTATCTATATCCCTTCATACCTCATCACAAATCTCTGAACATGTATATATGTGTTTGTTTCTGTATCTCATTGTCTTTCATTGCCTCTAGGCTTTACCAAGCTATTCTATTTAGCCCAATAATTTTTAAATATCTCCACTGAGAATAAGTGATTATAAAACTTATTTGGGACAACGTCCCTCTCAAGCTATCTTTCTGTGTCTCCTTGCACTCACAAGAAAAATGATGAATATGTTTTTATTTATAAACCTCTTTACTAAACACTACCTTATTAACTTCATGGAATATAATAACGAGCTAATTACCACATTTATCAGCCAACTTTGTTTACTATATTTTGATTATCTCTCACTGCACCTTTTTCTTAATATTCTCTTCTCCCTACACCTTCTTTTATGAAATATATTTCTCTCCTAGTTCCCATTCTATTTGATATCATCTTCTTTTTCCTTTTTTCTAGTTCCTCTGTTTTTATTCACATTTTAATTATAGATATTCTCTAATGTTTTAAATTTTTTCCTTCTCTTTCTATGCTTTATTTTATTCTTCACACCCTTGACTTCATCTTCTTATGTGCTTATTACTTTTAAATCCATATCTTTAGTACCCACCTCAAAAATTACTTCAGTACCGTCTCTTCAATGAAACCATTATTGATGGTCATCAAAATTCACGACTTCTTTCTCTTTATTTGTATAGTACTTTACATATTTTGTTTTGAGCTTAGTAATATTTCTTTATATTCAGAGTAGCTATTTATATGTCTATATCTCTACCTTATTTCAAGTATAAATCCTTTGGAAGCAAGGACCATGACTTTGCCATCTCTGTATGGCAATTTTGAGAACTGGATTTTTTTTTTTCTCTTTTCCAATAGGAGACACTTTCTGGACAAATTTCCTCTCTGTCAGTGTGTCAAGCTTTAGCCATATGCTATCATTAGAATTACCTGTAGACAGCATAGAAATAAGAGCCATTTTTTGCTCTGTCTCATGGAGTTTCATCCAAAATCTAATTTCTATACCAAGAAAACTGTACACAATTACAAATGTTCTTTGCATTTCAGTACATTAATTTTAAGCATTACACTGTTCTGGCCACTGACTTCTGTAAAGTGTGTATGTATGGTGTAAAATAAAATAATTCAATCACGTTTAATATGTCCTTCCAAAAGGACAACTGGTAGAAATCTCAGCAGAATCTCCTACAAGAGATAACAGAACAAGAGTCCTGCTGCTTTGGAGAATCACTGCTTAATTTACTGTAACTTTACCCAGGAACTCAAGGAGGTATTTCACATCTCTGTCTCATTATATGTTATGCTTTTATTTATTTAAAAATATTTATTGTGGTTATCTGCAATAAAATGCAAATTGCAGTTTTGGTTGATATTCTCTCAACAATTCCAGTCAATGAAATGAATTTCTTTTTTTTAAATTTATTTTACCACTTCTATACCACTATACTACTGTACCACTTTTCTACCTACATGATGTTCAAATGGAGTGAGAGAGGCAAATCTGACTTAATTTTTCCATTCTATGATTTCAATGGCCTTCCCCTTACCTCATTTTATCTTCATGTGCTGGCCAGAATAGAATGCATGGTTTTGTTAAGTTTTATCAAAGAATAAGGGAACCTAATTGACATTCCTGTACATTAATATGCAGCCATTCTTGATATTTTACTTTGCATTCTTTGGCCTTCATAAAATAACTACCTCAACACACATACAGAAATAGAGTTCAAAATTAACTATTTGAAATTAATAGTTTTCACCTGTTGGGAAACATTCTTTATTCAGCTCACACTAGTTTGTTCATAACTGACATGCAATAAAAATTGGAAAACTGTTGTTGCTATATAGTTTACTATTGAGTACTCTCTCACCTTCTGGAATGGTTAGTAGTTTTCCTTCATTTATATGTAGCCTATACCATAGACTAAAACTTTTAAAAAATGTTACAATATGACTGACTTTTTTTAGTTAGTTCTGTTTTAAATAAAGCTCCAAATGTTGATTTTTATTTTAGAATTATTTTTTGAGTGGGGTGCCTGGGTGGCTCAGACTATTAAGCATCAGACTTTGGCTCAGGTCATAATCTCACAATTCACAAGTTCGAGACCCACGTTGGGCTCTGTCACAACAGCTCAGAACCTGGAGCCTGCTTCACATTCTGTGTCTCCCTCTCTCTCTGCTCCTACCTTGCTTGTGCCCTGTCTCTCTCTCTCTCTCAAAAATAAACATTTAAAAACTAATTTAGTTTTAGAGTTATTCCATGGTTTTTTTCATATTTTCTGACCCACAAATGTGAGCCAGAGCTTGTCATATGAAATTCAAAATGATATAAATTTAGTAGGTAGTTTTACTCACCCATTACCAACCTTGTCTGTAGTTGAAAAGTAATGAATGGGTAATTTTCAAGATGTTTGGTACAGATTAGGAGAGAAGCATAGAGTGTAGTGCCTGTCAGGTTCTCCTTGCCCAGGTTCTCCTAAGATGACTAAGTACTAAGGAAACTGTCCTGGGTGAAATGAGCCTTTAGAAACCAAATCACTTCATCATGAATGTTGTTATCTATGTGTCATATGTAAGTATCATATTCTGCATTATGGTTTTCTACCCATTTAAGTTTTTATCCAAACAGGTGATTATACCTTTTTTCACTGATTTTTAGGGGACCAATGAAAAGGAGAAAATGAAAATTATCTATAGTATAAGAAAAACCCAATGGGGCGCCTGGGTGGCTCAGTCGGTTGAGTGGCCGACTTCGGCTCAGGTCATGATCTCGCAGTCTGTGAGTTCAAGCCCCGCGTCGGGCTGTGTGCTGACAGCTCAGAGCCTGGAGCCTGTTTCAGATTCTGTGTCTCCCTCTTTCTCACCCTCCCCCGTTCATGCTCTGTCTCTCTCTGTCTGAAAAATAAATAAACGTTAAAAAAATTAAAAAAGAAAAAAAGAAAAACCCAAAAAGAGGAAGATAAATAATGCATAATATTGTAATTGAATTAAGAGGTGATTTAAACTAAATATACAAAGGTTTAGAAGTCTGTTTACCCATAGGCATAGTTCTGATATTTAACCACTAAACACAAAGATCATTCTGCCCTATAACAAAAATTTGATATAGAGGTTGAGAGCTTGCAGGGCACCTGGGTGGCTCAGTTAAGCGTCCAATTTAGGCACAGATCATGATCTCATGGTTCATAAATTTGAGCCCTGCATCAGGCTGTGTGCTGACAGCTCAGAGCCTGGAGCTTGCTTTGGATTCTGTGTCTCCCTCTCTCTCTGCCCCTCCCCTACTCATGCTCTGCCTCTCTCTCTCTCTCCCAAAAATAAATAAAAACATTAAAAAATTAATAAAAACAAGAAGTTGAGAGCTTGGGTGATAAAACAGACCATCAGCTTTCAGGGCAAATGGTGCATCTTTGCTTCAACATAGTCAGTGACCAAGTGATTTATTCAAATTAGTTAAATGGTCCATATGGACAGTCATCTCGTATATATGGAACTGTGATTCAATATCTAGTGTTCAGGATATAAGCTCCATAAATAACCCAGAGAGCATATTTTTTTTAAATAAACAATAAATTTTACAACATGGTTGTTTTCCTAAAACCTCTGTAATCCAGTGAATTATGTATAAATTTAAACTACTGTGATGGAGGGGTGCTTGGGTGGCTCAGTCAAACCTCTGACTCTTGGTTTTGGCTCAGGTCATAATCTCATGGTTCCTGAGTTTGAGCCTCACATGAGGCTCTGTGCTGACAGCATGAGGCCTGCTTGAGATTCTCCCTTTCTCGCTCTCTCTGTCTCTGCTCTGCTCATTCTCTCTCTCTCTCTCTCTCTCTCAAAAATAAATAAATAAACTTTAAAAATGTATTAAGCTATCGCGATCGAATGTATCTAACATAATTTTGAATCTTTTAAGCTTTCCACTATTGACATTTTGGGGAGATTAACACATTCATCACATGATTATTGCTTGCTATTTCAATAGATAAATGCTATCGTTCTAAGATTCTTCTTTGAAATTTCAAGGAATGGTATGGTCCTATTTCAAAGCCCTGAACACCTTTTTCCACAAAATTTTTGGTTTTGTAAAATTTTATATCTTTCATAACGTTTATCTTTCTAGACACACAAGTCCTAATATTGTTACCCGAATATGTATGAGTGTGTTGCCAATCTTTCCATCATTTTAGTTTCTCTTTACCAAACCTTTTCCAGTTGAATTACTTGGAACTCTGCTCTAGTGCTCCATAATCAAATGCCTGTCAAATGGAAATATTTTTTCCAAATAGGTACTACCAAATATTCTATCAAGAAGCAATTATTTCTTTATTAATTATGTAATTTAGGTCCTGCCAGAGTATGACAGTGATGAGCTATTCATTATGTGTAATTATGAGTACTGACTTAGCTTCTACAGGAAGTAAAATGAGTAATTTAACCATAGATAAGTATAATCTTACTCAGGGAATTTATGAGAAAATTATACATAAGAAGAAATATCATTAATATTTAAAATCCAAGTGGCTTGGAATAACTGTTTGTCAGGAACAGGAAGTACAAAACCCTAAAAATGTTTAGATATTATGACATAAATTGATCAATTTTGTGTAGATCTGAATTGGTTAAGCTACCTATAGTTATATATTTTAAGTTCATAGTGTTTGAATTATTGTTTTCTATTTCTTTATAATTAAAGGCAATGGGATGCAGAGAACATCCAGGAAACCAAATATAATATTAAGAAAGAAAACAAGAATTTAGTTCAAACTGTGGTCTTCTACTACTTACTTGGTTGTTAATTTTCTCCATGACCTTCAGTCAGTAACCTCACTGAGTCTCAGAGGATATAATAATCCTGACCTGCTTCACAGGGGCGTGCTGTACCTTAATTGATGTGTGTTAAGTGCCTGGAGGTACTTTAATGAAAGCCATTATTGAAATGCAATTTTTAACATTTGGGATAATGAAGTTAGCTTAGATGGTTTAGCCAAGCTGGTGTGAAGATAGTTTCTGAGTTCAAGAGCACAAAAATTCCCTAACACAAAACTTAAAAAAAGGTCTCAAAAAGCAAAAACAGAAAATGAAACCATAACTGGCTTATTTGCTGACTTTAGCAGCATCGGGGCCTGCAGTTTATTGCTTTGTCTCTGATCAAGTACATTGCAATCAATGCGAATTACTACAGAGATGCTAGAAGATAATTCTGTAAAAATGTCAAAAATGCAAAAATTGGGAGAGCTGGATAGGCTAAAAATGACTATTGGTTTTGTAAAGGTTGCTAAATTACTACAATACCAACTTACTTTAAGGTAGATTGCAAATCTTGCATTTTAAGCAAGATCAACTCTAATTTTAAACTTCAGGAAAGGTTTAGTGTATTATACACATTACTTTCATCCATAAGAAATTTAGAAGATCATGTGCTTACCTAGTAGAAACTAGCTGTTAAATTCCCAGTAAGTCTTATCCTTCTGCTCAACAGTTCCTACCTGTCTATATACATTTCAGCAAGCTTCTCTTTACATTCAGCAATCAGACCAGAATAGAAATAAGTGAAAAAACAAAACAACACAAAACAAAAAAACTCCTCCTTATTGTAAAGAAATGACAGAAACGTACAAAAAAAGTATTTTCAGAAAATGACCTGAATAATGGATATTCAATCTTAAGTAATGCCACACTTAACATTTACCATTTTTTATTCATGCTATTTTAATTGGTGTCCTTGGTTTTAAATAGCATAACAATGCCTAGAACAGAGGGTCACACAAACTGAAAATTCAAGACTTACAGGAAGTTTCTCCAGTTAGATATTAGTTTTTAGTCACTGTCGCAATTTTCAGTGCCTCTAAATATAATGTAATTATTCTTTTAGGATTCTTTTTTCTGTTGTTTATTTATATTCACTAAAAATTTTGGGAAATATGTTAAAAATTGAACAAATACCCATGATATTACTTTTTACAATTAACAAAATTATTTTATATTAATGAAAACTTTTTTCATTAAATTTTTTTTAATGTTTATTATTTATTTTTGAGAGAGGGAGAGACAGAGTGCAAGCTGGGGAGGAGCAGAGAGAGAGAGGGAGACACAGAATCCAAAACAGACTCCAGGTTCTGAGCTGTCAGCATAGAGCCTGACACACTCAGGGACGGTGAGATCATGACCTGAGCTAAAGCCGGACGCTCAACCGACTGAGCCACCCAGGCGCCCCAAAGCTTTTTTCATTTTTAAATTCATACCACATGTGTATTTAACATGGAGATCACTGTTTAAATCCAATTGTCCTTCCAACCTCACCAAAGCATATCACTATTGTGAATGCTTTTATAATTATAATACGTTTCATATTCTATAACATATATACGTATACAAGTAAAACATATATACTATTTGTTTTTGGTATTTATATGTTTTAAATATGTAATAATGGCATCTATATTGCTTGTATCATTGTACAATTTGCTCTTTCACTTTAATGTGTTCTTCACATATATTAATTTTGATATACGGACTTATTTCTGTAATTTAAACATATATAGTTAATATTCGATTGTGTTTATATACCATAATATTTTTATATGTACCTCTACTGATGCATGTTTTGACTGATTTTCATAGGTTTTGCTGTGGCAAACAGGGTATGAATGTCTGCTTGTGAACATGGACTAGTTTTCCTTGGGCATATACCTAGGATTTGAAATAATATATAATTATCTTTGTATATTTTTAAGTTAGTGGATTATTCATTCCTTTCTGAAGAGCTATGTCAGTGCAAACTGTCATCAGTGATACATTGGAGTTATAACCTTTTTTATTTTTGGAAAATGAATAGATATTTTTTCCAAGGAAGACATACAGATGGCCAACAAGCACATGAAAAGATGCTCAATGTCACAAATTATTAGGAAAATTAAAATCAAAACCACAATGAGATATCACCTATGCCTGTCAAAATGCCTAAAATAAAAAAAGACAAGAAATAGCAAGTGTTATAAAGGTTGTAGAGAAAAAGGAACTTTCATGCACTGTTGAGCATGTAAATTGGTATAGCCACTGTGGATAACAGTATGGAGCTTCCTCAATAATTTAAAAGTAGAAATACCATATAATCCAATAATTCCACTACTATTTACCCAAAGACAATGAAAACACTAATTTGAAAAGATATATGCACCCTATGTTAATTGTAGCATGATTTATAATAGCCAAGCTATAGAAGTAACCTGAGTGCCCATTGGTGAAAGAATGGATAAAGAAGATATGATATATATGAGAAAGAATGGATAAAGAAGATGTGATATATATGCACACAAACACAAACATGCACACACACACACACACAAATGGAATGTTACTTAGCTCCAAGACAAAGAGATCACCCCATTTGTGACAACATGGATGGATCTAGGGGGTATTATGCTAGGTGAAATAAGTCAGAATGAGATGGACAAATACCATGTGATTTCACTTACATCTGGAATCTAAAAAACAAATAAAAAGGAACCAGACCTATAAACACAGAGAATAAACTGGTGGTTGTCAGAAGAAAGGGGGCTGGGGAGTGGGCAAAATGAGTTAAGGGGAGTGGGAGATACAGGCTTCCAGTTATAGGATGAATAGGTCACTGAGATGAAAGGTACAACCTAGGGACTATAGTAAATGGTATTGTAATTATATTGTATGGTAACAAATGGTAGCTATACTTGTGGTCATATACAGACTTGTCAAATAACTATATTGTATACCTGAAACCAATGCAACATTGTGTGTCAACTATACTCAAATAAAAATAAATAAATAATTTTCAATATTATATTATCACTTAGCAAAAAGATGCAGAACAGTGTCCAATGGTAGGATGAATATATATATTCAAGGTTACAAGTGTCATAATGAAATAACACAGATTGATTGGCTTAAATGACAGAAATATTTTCTCACAGTTCTGGAGCTAAGGCTTCTCTCTTTGGGTTGCAGATGCCCACCTTCTCCCTGCATCTTTACATACCCTTCTTTCTATGTTTGTGCATCTTTGGTGTCTCTTAACGTGTCCAAATTTTATCTTCTTATCAGGATACCAGTCATATTGGATTAAGGCCTACCCATATGACTTCATTTAACATTAACTACATCTTTAAGGGCTCCATCTCTAAATGCAGTAACATTCCTGGGTACTGGGGGTTAGAGGAAATTTTGAGGGAACACAGTTTAGACTAAAATGTGCATATATATTGTTTGTACTCTCTAAAATTATATATATATTTGAAAAATACATATCTTCATTTAATTATATTTCAAATAATATAATTGAATTAAATTTCTATTAATTTATATTTAATTTGAAATGTATTTAATTGAAATGTTCATCAAACAACCAGTGTAAGAGAGGAATTATATATATTTTAATAAAAGCAAATTTCAATTTAAATTTAAATCAATAGGACATATGAGGAACTCTCTTTCTAAGAATGGAAAGTGCCTTATTCCATCTTATAATTCACTCATCTCAACACTTTCCAAAGAAGTCATAAATGTGTTCTATTTTAAATAAATAAATGAATGAATGAATGAATGAATAAATAAATAACTAAATAAATAAATTTGAAAGGTTGTTACCTAAACTTCAGAAAAAGGTTGCTAATGAACCAAATTAGTTTTGTAAACCCAGTGGAATTTCACTGTCTTGAACCAAACTAGTTTTATAAACCCAGTTGAATTTCATTGTCTTAAATCCCAGTGACTAAGAATGATTATGTATCTCAAATGTGATAGTGATAGAAAAGTTCTTTGTGTGTATTTGATATATAATGCATTAATACATTACAGTTGGTCAATAAATTGAGACACTTGACATGCAAATGACTCAAATCTGATGAAATCCATTGTTAAGGAGAAAATTTGAAGGTATTTGTTCAAATAGTTAAATAAAAGTTGACAATAGATCTTTTCCTCATTTTTATGGACATTCCAACTGAAATACTTTTAGAATCTAGGAGTCAAATGAAGTATTAGGATTTTCCAGATAACATTCACATTTCACTTTGTTTTTAAAAAAGAATAAACTTGTCCTTAGTGGCTTGAAAGCTCAGATATAAAGCCTTTCCCTTATCGAGAAGTCACTGATTGTATCTGTGTTTAGTTTCCTGCCCTCAGTTCCAATTTTTTTTTTACCTTGCTTGTGATTCTATCTTACAATTTTGTAATACATTGTGAGTTTTTTTAAATTGGATATTTCCTTATTTGCATAAACAACAAACCCTGAATTCCAAATGTCACATGTATACAAGTAAATATGGCACAGAATCCAGGGTTGCAATGACAACTATGGCAAATCACCTCTCATTTAATTCAAAATGTCTCCTGGTATTTCACCCTTCTGATGGGCTACATAAGATTAAGTCCTTCAAGAATAATGGGCATAATTCCTGTGGAAATACAATGTCATGTTTGAAAGAATTCCTCTGCAAAGGAAAAAAAAAAGTAGTGTAAACCAGCTTAATATTTCCAGTGATAGTATGACAAATAAGAAATAGATTTCCTTCCATTTCCAAATATAAAGGATGACAATAACAAAAGTTAAAAAAGTTAACATTTTTTTGTTAAAGATATATTTATAGACTTGAATATAATTTTACAATGAAAACATATTTGGTCAATTAAATGAGTTTATAAGAACACCAATACTTCAAGTAGTTTGAGCTCTTCTGTACTCAGAGTATCCCTCATGCAGTCAACACATTCTAGATGTATTGTTGAAATAAACAATCTTTATTTTAACAAAAATAAATACTCTTTTACCACTTTTATTAAATTCAACAAGGATTTGTCTTCTTGAAATTCAATTGGATGACAGAGATTGCAATTGGTAAAAATTATTTGATTAGAGAGTAATTATCATTATTAGATTAGAAGGAATTAAATTACGATTACTAAAAATTACAGGTAATTACAATACAGCTTAATTTCAAAGCTAAACTCATCCTCCAAAGAAAAACATTTTATCCATGTGCTTAAAATATGCCTGTATATCTATTAATGTGATGCATAATAATGGCTTTGGTCATTTGAAAGCCAAAAGTATGTAATTGAACAATTATTGTAGCCACACTACCTGAAGGCACTATTTGTCAAGAGAGTTATATGATGGCCAATTATAGCCACTCAACCTTGAAGGATAATTTTATCTTCTGATGGGAACAAATTACCATTATACTTCTTTTTTTTTCTTAAAGTTTAACTATTGGCTTTTACAATATAAATCTAAAATGAACACATATCTAAGTGCCAGACTTGCTTTGATTTAAGTAAAATTGTCTAATATACATATTTATTAGAATACATCATATAAATGTTCACAGCAAATTAAAACCTCAACCTTCAAGAGCATAGACACATTCTAAGAAATAGGGGTAAAGTTTTGAATTCCTAAAATAGCAGACATATAAATCTTAGTCTTGAACTATGAGTTTTTCTTACAGACTTTGGTTTAATATACCAATTGGTTACCTGTTTTTCTGTCTCAGAATGGATTAAAAGTAATAAACCAGGGGAAGAAAAAGTGTTAAAGGCACTTAGAATGGCACCAGGAGAAATAGCAGCTTAAAACATGACTTAAACACAGGGAATAGAATAAGTAAGAGACAGTCATGAACTTTACTCTTGCACATCACAATAAAGTGTACTCTTAATGTTTATTTCAGTTATTAAGAAATGGTTATAGTATGTTCAGTGTTCTTGGACTACCAGGGAGTAGAATAAATATTAGAAAGTTTTCCATCAAAAATTATTTTTTAATTGCAATTTCATTTTCTTGGAATTTAGTTATTCACTTTCCTCAGTGAAGCCAAGTAAGGTAAACATTATTCTACATTTGTGTGATACAAAGTAGGATTTAATATTCCAGAAAGAATAGTGCTTTCTTAAGATATTATTAAGCTACACCTTCTTGTCTAGGTGTTTAATTTTAAAAATGAAAAAGTTTAAAATTTCAATTATTTGATGGATTTCTTTAATAATTTCTGGTTTGTAAATGTGTCTATACCTTAAAACCTATCCATTTGTCTCTTTGAGGTTTGGGGAACAATTTGGAGCAGTATTTCACAGTACATTTTATATCAGGAATCCTTTATTTGTGTTCTTTTGGTCCTGCTGATACCTGAAATGAAAATTAGAGACGTATAATGTGTATTTGGTCTGTGAATTATGGGAAACAATTCATTGGAAAACATTGGGAAACACTGAATGGAGCCTTTTAAATAATTAGTCCAATGAATCTGATTAATTTAAACCAAACATAAAAAGGAAATATAATAAGCACACAGAAAAAACACCCCCCTCTCTGAAAGCCCGTTCATATGATTTTTTTTTTATTAGAGGTGAGTTTTCAAACTCTGAATTGCTTGCAGGAGTCTTTTCATGGCGTCGCAGTATTCTGGGAAATACATAATAGCAGACTGTAATAAAAATATAAGTTGGGATACATCTGACTTGTTTAATTAGAAATGGATATACTTTGTCTTTCTCAATCCGTATATGTTCTAATCAAAAATCCTGAATCCATTTTATGTTAGCCTGAACTATTCTGCTTTATCTTGCTTCACCAATCCATTTGAACCAGTTACCATATTTTTCAAGTAGTTCTTTCTCTCTAACAATATTTCTGGTTCTACTTCCTTCTATCTCTTATCCTTTCTGCTTCCTTTCTTCACTCAACTCTACTTTGGACTCCCATGGAAAACTGACAATCAGGGATAAACTCCTGTGTGAGAAACTGTTTCTCACCCTAGCACACCAGTTTAATCACAAACACTTTTTGAAAGAGATGGTGGTTTTGACATTTTATGAGTAGCTAAAGGCAAAGAAAACACTCAGTAAAGAGTGATGGAAAAATCCTGGACTGTGACTCAAAAGCCCTGACTGAACAACTACATATTACTTTGAGTAAATCTCTTAATTGCTGAACATTTGTCACTTTGAATATAAATGCAGTTTGGAGTAGATGTTGCTTTTTAAACTCTAAAATGTTATGAATATGATGGAAACCTATGGATTGATGTATTTCTTTGTTATCCATTTAGTTTTCATTAATTGCTTGCTACTGTTAAACATTTATATTGGCTGAATATCAAATTAGCATCCATTGTAAAAAAAATTGCAGTGATAACCCAAGAGCAAAAATAATTATTTTATTTAGTTTCTCAGTCCAATATCATTTTACCTAAAAGACTTAATAGTATATCTTTTTTTAACTGCCATACTGAAAGTGTTGGAGAAGTGAATACAGTATGCCAAAGATGGCCGATGGGGCTAAAACTCTGGTCTCTAGCTTAGAGACCCCTCCGTATTCTTCTTCGTTTGTTGCATGCGAAACCCCCCACAGATATGGAAGCTGATGACTATAAATTACCCTCCTCACTTGCATTCTGAGCTCAGATCTTTGGAGAAACAGTCTCCTCTGAGCCTGCTGGTGTTAAATAAATCTCTGATCCACCAAGATCTCCGAGTGCCGCT
Source organism: Panthera uncia (assembly GCF_023721935.1). NCBI lineage: Eukaryota > Metazoa > Chordata > Mammalia > Carnivora > Felidae > Panthera > Panthera uncia. The sequence continues at coordinate 100,617,472 of NC_064817.1, forward strand.
TGGTTTTTCCACCAGCATAGCAGCCTGGTTCTGTAACAAAAATTTCTAACCCTTTTTATAATTTAATTCTTGCAACCATTCAGAACACTTGCATTTTCTGTCAATAGCTTACAGACATTAATTAGCTATTTAGAAGTGAGCAAAGTAACCAGATTAACCAAGAAAATGTACGCAAATGAACATTCGTGAAAAAAAGAATATTATTCTTAGGAATATAGTGTACTGAATTGAAAACTTAGGGGTTAAACCTCAGAAGAATTGGATATTCTTATATAACCCTATTTTTTGGTACATTTTTTTTCCAATTAAGTGAAATGGTCACTGACAAGAAATGTCAGATATAATTTGTTACCACTTATCATTGAAAAAATAATAATTGCTGCTTTTAGAGAAAAAGGACAGCCTTTTTAATTGTCTAGGCAAATCAAAGAAATATAAACAAAAAATACACTGGAAGTCAAACTTCTTCCTTAACTGCCTTTCAATTAAATTATATATTTACAGAGCTGTTAGTGACTGAGCTGGCTCTTTTGGAGGATACAGAGATAATTCAGTCCTGGTTTACACCCTAAAAATGCCTACAATCTCATTTGCTTTTGACTCTGCAAGAAACAACTAAGTGATTTACAGAGATTTTTAGCTTACTGATTATTTAAAAAAAAATCTCTTTCCATAAGGATATTATCATCATCAACTAGAACAATGCTAAGATCAATAAACCTTTATTGAATGAATGTTTGAAATATTTTCAATTTGGAAACAATGATGCTTATTTTTACATTTTCAAAAGCAGGCTGAAATCTCCCGCTTCCATTTAGGCTAGTGGCATAATATAGTAAATTCATTTAGCTCGAAATCTGGATATTTAGTAAATCAAGAAAAGTTAAACTACCTCCACTAATTTGTTAGATATCAAAGAGTTATCTGATAATGAAATTTGTAATTTATCTACAAGACTGAGTTAGTAGAATACCTAATGATAATGGCTAAGAACATGATCTCCAGACTGTATTCCATAGTTTACTACTTGTGTGACCTTAAACAAGTTACTTATCCTTTCTTAAACATTGTCTTATAAACAAAGGGGAGGTGGATAATACACACTATTTTCCATGGTGGATAATACTAAAGTAACATTATTAAAAAATATGTTTGTTTACAGCCTTGAGGAAATAACAGGGTCTCACTTTCCCCTTGATTCGTTTTCACTTCATTTTAATTATCTTTTTATTTTCTTAAAACTTTAATTAAATGTAATAATTAACATATAATATTTTATCAGCTTCAGGTATACAACATAGTGATTTCACAATTATATACATTGTGAAATGCTCACCACAGTAAGTGTAGTTACCCTGTCACCATACAGATTATTATGATACTATCAACTATATTCCCTATGCTGTACTTTTTACCCCTGTGACATTTATTTTATAACTGGAGGTTTGTTCCAAATCAAAATGCTTGAGGAATTTACTATCTATTTTATGGCCGCCATAAATTATGGTTTTAATTTATGAACTAGAATTGGCAAATATGGAACAGATGTCTCCATAAATAAAAGTATGTCTTAGATAACATATAATAATATTATAATAATTTAGAACATATTTTGAGTCAAGCACTCTCATTTAAGTATATAATTTCATTATCATGTTTAATCATCACAGAAGTATTTTGCCATTCACATAGTTCAGATGAGAAAATGAGGCCTAGAATAATTTAGTTACATTCCCCAAATTCCAAGCTATAGCAGTTTTTTGGTGGAGTCGTAGAGTTCTCTAGTTATAGTATCAGGTCATCTGCAAATAGAGGAAGTTGTATTTCTCCCTTACCAATTTGGATGACATTTATTTCTTTTTGTTGTCCAATTTCTGTGGCTAGGAATTCCACTACTATTTTGAATAAAAATGGTGAGAGTGGACATACTTGTCTTGTTCCTGGACTTAGGGGAAAAGCTCTCAGTTTTTCCCCATTAGGTGTGATATTCACTGAGGGTTTTTCATATACGGCCTTTATTATGTTGAGGTATATTCCCTTGAAACTTAATCTGTTGAGGGCTTTTATCATAAATGGATGTTGTACTTTGTCAAGTGCTTTTTTCTGCATCTATTGAAATGGTCATGTCTTTTTTATCCTTTCTCTTACTGATGAGATGTATTATGTTGATTGATTCATAAATATTGAATCACCCTTGAATTCCATAAATAAATCCCATTTGATTGTGGTGAATGATTTTTCTCATGTGTTGTTGGATTTGGTTTGCTAGCATTTCATTGTGGATTTTTGTATCTTGTTCATTAGAGATATTAGTACTGTGGCTCTATTTTTTATTTTTGTATGGTGTCTTTATCTGGTTTCAGTATCAGGGTGATACTGGCCTCATAGAATGAATTTGGATGTTTTCCTTCTTCTTCTATTGTTTGGCATAGTTTGAGAAGATAGGCATTAACTCTTTTACAACTGTTTGGTAAAATTTACCTGTAAAGGCATCTGGTCCTGAACTTTTGTTTGTTGAGTTTCTGATTACTGATTAAATCTCCTTGCTGGTAATAGGTCTGTTCAAGCTTTCTATTTCTTTCTGATTCAGTTTTGGTAAATCATATGTCCCTAGGAACTTATCCATATCTTTTAGTTTGTCCAATTTGTTGGTATATAGTTTTTCATAATGTTTTCTTATAATTGTTTTCATTTCTGCAGTATTGGTTGTTATTTCTCCTCTTTCCTTTGTGATTTTATTCATTGAGTCTTTTTTTCTCTTTTTAGACGAATATGGCTGGAGGTTTATCAATTTCATTGATCTATTCAAAGAAGCAGCTCCTGGTTTTATTGATCTGTTCTATTGATTTTTTGTTTCAATATCACATATATCTGCTCTAATCCTTATTATTTCCTTCCTTCTGATGGTTTTGTGCTTTGCTTGTTGTTATTTTTATAGCACCTGTAGGTGTATGGTGAGGTGGTTTATCTGAGATTTTTCTTGCTTCCTGAAGTAAGCCTGCATTGTTATAAACTTGCCTCTTAGAACAGGTTTTGCTGTATCTCAAAGGTTTTGGACCATTGTGTTTTCATTTTTGTTTTTTTTCCATGTACATTGTATTTTCTTCTTTGAGTTATTGTTTCTCCCATTTATTGTTTAGTAGCATGTTATTTAACCTCTATTTATTTGTGGTCTTTCCAGGTTTTTCTTTTTGGTTGATTTCTCATTTCCATAGCATTGTGGTCAGAAGACATGCATCATATAACTTTGATATTTTTGAAATTTTGAGGCTTGTTTTGTAGCATAATATGTGATCTGTTCTTGAGAGTGTTCCTTGTGCATTTCAAAAGAATGTGTATTCTTTGGTTTCACAATTGAATTTTCTGAATATATCTGTTAAATTCATGTGGTCCACAGTGTCATTCAAACCACTGTTTCCTTGTTGATTTTCTGTTTGGATAATCTGTCCTTTGATTTAAGTGGAGTGTTCAAGTTCCCTACTATTATTGTATTACTATTTATTTGTTTCTTTATGTCTGTTATTGACTGTTTTATGTATTTGGGTGCTTCTATTTTGGGTGCATATACATATGTAATTGTTGTATCTTCTTGTTGGATTGTTCTTTTTACTGTTATATAGTGTATTTTGTCTCTTTTTAGAGTTTGTTTTAAAGTCTATTTTGACTGATGTAAGTATTGCTATTCTGTCTTTCTTTTGATATCCATTTGCATGATAAATGATTCTTCTTCACCTCACTTTCAATCTGCAGGTATCTTTCGGTATGAAATGAGTCTCTTATAGGCAACATATAGATGGTTCTTGTTTTTTCGTCCACTCTGTCACCCTATGTGTTTTGATTAGAGCATTATGCCTTGTACATTAAAAGTAATTATTGATAGATATAGATAATAGGTATTGCTATTTTGTCACTTGTTTTGTGGTTGTCTTTGTAGTTTTTCTCTGAATCTCTTTTTTCTGTAACTTCATGGTTTGCTGGTTTTGTTTAGTGATATCCTTGGATTCCTTACTCTTTATTTTACATATCTATTACTCTATTTTTTTTATTTGTGGTTACCATTATGCGTGTATATAACATCTTCTGCATATAGCAGTCTATATTAAGCTGATGGTTGTTACATTTGAACTCATTTTTTATTTCTCTCCTATGTTTCACATATTTGATATTATAATTTACATCCTTTTTTAATGCTTCTTTTGACTGATTTTTACAGATATACCTAATTTTTTGGCTTTTGTGCTTCTATTTTCTTTTTTTTTTAATATTTTTTTTTTACATTTATTTATTTTTGAGAAACAGTGAGACAAAGCGTGCGTGGGGGAGGGGCAGAGAGAGAAGGAGACACAGAATCTGAAGCAGGCTCCAGGCTGTGAGCAAGCGGTCAGCACAGAGACTGATGTGGGGCTTGAACCCACGAACTGTGAGATCATGACCTGAGCTGATGTCGGATGCTCAACCCACTGAGCCACCCAGGTGCCCCTGTGCTTCTGTTTACTTAACCTTACTTTTAGTTTTTGCTTTTCACACACAGTCCCCATTAATGTTTCTTGTAGGGTTGGTTTTTTGGTCATAAATTCTTTTGTTTCTCTGAGAAACTATTTATCTCTCCTTCTATTCTGAATGATGTTTTTTTGGGTAGAGTACTCTTAGACACAGATTTTTCTCTTTCAGCACTTAAAATACATCATCCTGTACATCTGACCTGTAAAGTGTCTGTTGACAAATCAGCTTATAGCCTTGTGTGGTTTCCTTTGTAGGCAACTATATTCTTTCCTCTTGTAACTTTTATAATTATTTCTTTATCACTATTTTTTATCATTTTAATAAATATATTTCTTGGTATGGACCTCCTTGGGTTGAATTGTTGGCGACCTCTGTGTCTCCTGAATCTTGATCTTTGTTTCCCTCCCTAGATTCAGGAAGTTTTCAGCTAATATTTCTTCAAATACATTTTATGCCCCCCTTTCTCCCTCTTATCCTTCTGGTATCCCTATAATAAAAATGTTATTACCACTTATGAAGTCACCGAGTTTTCTAAATATATTCTTATTATTCAGTATTTGTCTCTAACCGGTTCAGCTTGATTGCTTTCTATTACTCTGTCTTCCAGGCCATTGATACATTCCTCTGTTTCCTGTAACCTCCTATTTATTCCATCTATTGTATTTTTCATTTCATTTATTGAGTTCTTAATCTTTGATACACTCATTTTTATCTCTTTGTCCAGGATCTCAGTGATGTCCTCCACTTTTCTCTGTAGTCTACTTAGTACTTTTATGATCATTACTTTAAATTCTCTATCAGGCATATTATAATTATTTTTGTTTTACTTAGATATCTTACTGTGATTTTGTTTTTCCTGTTCTTTCATTGGGACATGTTTCAAACATCTTTCTTGATAATGGACATCAAAAGAGCTGGAGTAGCCATACTCATATCAGACGAACTAGACTTTTTTTTAATCTTAATATATTTTTAAAATTTATTTTTATTTTTTAAAATTTACATCCAAATTAGTTAGCATATAGTGAAATAATGATTTTGTGAGTAGATTCCTTAATGCCTCTTACCCATTTAGTCCATCCCCCCTCCCACAACCCCTCCAGCAACCCTCAGTTTGTTCTCCATATTTGTGAGTCTCTTCTGTTTTATCCCCCTCCCTGTTTATATATTATTTTTGTTTCCCTTCCCTTATGTTCATCTGTTTTGTCTCTTAAAGTCCTCATATGAGTGAAGTCATATGATTTTTCTCTTTCTCTGACTGACTAATTTCACTTAGCATAATACCCTCCAGTTCCATCCACGTAGTTGCAAATGGCAAAATTTCATTCTTTTTGATTGCTGAGTAATACTCCGTTGTATATATATACTACATCTTCTTGATCCATTCATCCATCAATGGACATTTGGGCTTTTTCCATACTTTGGCTATTGTTGATAGTGCTGCTATAAACATGGGGGTGCATGTGTCCCTTTGAAACAGCATACCTGTATCCTATGGATAAATACCTAGTAGTGCAATTGCTGGGTCATAGGGTAGTTAGTTCTATTTTTAGTTTTTTGAGGAACCTCCATACTATTGTCCAGAGTGGCTGCACAAGCTTGCATTCCCACCAACAATGCATCCAGGTATAAATCCCGCTTGGTTGTGGTGAATATTTTTTTTTAATGTATGGTTGGAGCCGGTTGGCTAATATCTTGTTGAGGATTTTTGCATCCATGTTCATCAGGAAAATTGGTCTATAGTTCTCCTATGTAGTGGGGTCTCTGTCTGGTTTTGGAATCAAGGTAATGCTGGCTTCATAGAAAGAGTTTGGAAGTGTTCCTTCCATTTCTATTTTTGTGGAACAGTTTCAAGAGAATAGGTGTTAACACTTCCTTAAATGTTTGGTAGAATTCCCCTGGAAAGCCATCTGGCCCTGGACTCTTGTTTTTTTGGCAGATTTTTTTATTACTAATTCAATTTCCTTACTGGTTATGGGTCTGTTCAGATTTTCTATTTCTTCCTGTTTCAGTTTGGGTAGTGTATATGTTTCTAGGAATCTGTCCATTTCTTCCAGATTACCCATTTTATTGGCATAAAATTGCTCATAATCTCTTATTATTGTTTTTTTTCCTGTTGTCTTGTTTGTGATCTCCCCTCTTTCATTCTTGATTTTATTTATTTGGGTCCTTTCTTTTTTCTTATGGATCAAACTGTCTAGTGGTTTATCAATTTTGTAAGTTCTTTCAAAGAACCAGCTTCTGGTTTCATTGATCTGTTCTACTGTTTTTTTGGTTTCAATGGCATTGATTTCTGCCCTAATCTTTATTATTTCCTGTCTTCTGCTGGTTTGGGGTTTTATTTGCTGTTCTTTTTCCAGCTCCTTAAGGCATAAGGTTAGGTTGTGTATCTGAGATCTTTCTTCCTTCTTTAGGAAGGCCTGGATTGCTATATACTTTCCTCTTATGACTACTTTGGCTGCATCCCAGAGGTTTTGGGTTGTGGTGTTATCATTTTCCTTGACTCCATATAATTTTTAATTTCTTCTTTAACTGCTTTGTTAGCTCATTCATTCTTGAGTAGGATTTTGTTCAGTCTCCAAGTATTTGTTACCTTTCCAAATTGTTTCTTGTGGTTGATTTCGACTTTCATAGCATTGTCATCTGAAAATATGCATGGTATGATCTTGATCTTTTTGTACTTACTTAGGGCTGATTTGTGTCCCAGTATATGGTCTATTCTGGAGAACGTTCCATGTGCCCTGGAGAAGAATGTATATTCTGTTGCTTTAAGATGAAATGTTCTGAATATATCTGTTAAGTCCATCTGGTCCAGTGTGTCATTCAAAGCCATTGTTTCCTTGCTGATTTTTTGATTAGATGACCTGTCCATTGCTGTGAGGGGTGTTGAAGTCTCCTACTATTATGGTATCAATATGGATGAGTTTCTTTATGTTTGTGAGTAATTGATTTATATATTTGGGTGCCTCCACATTTGGCACATAAATGTTTACAATTGTTAGGTTCTTGGTGGATAGACCCCTTGATTATGATATAACACCCTTCTTCATCTCTTGATACAGTCTTTATTTTAAAGTCTAGATTGTCTGATATAAGTATGGTTACTCTGGCTTTCTTTTGTTGACCATTAGCATGATAGTTGGTTCTCCATCCCTTTATTTTCAATCTGAAGGTGTCTTTAGGTCTAAGGTGGGTATCTTGTAAACAGCATATAGATGGATCTTGTTTTCTTATCCATTCTGTTACCCTATGTCTTTTGTTTTTGTTTTGTTTTGTTTTGTTTTTATTTTTTTTAACATTTATTTATTTTTGAGACAGAGAGAGAGCATGAACAGGGGAGGGTCAGAGAAAGAAGGAGACACAGAATCGGAAACAGGCTCCAGGCTCTGAGCTGTCAGCACAGAGCCTGACGCGGGGCTCGAACCCACAGACCGTGAGATCATGACCTGAGCCGAAGTCGGACGCCCAACCAACTGAGCCACCCAGGCGCCCCTACCCTATGTCTTTTGATTGGAGCATTGAGTCCATTGACATTTAGAGTGAGTACTGAAAGATATGAATTTTTTGCCATTATGATGCTTGTAGAGTTGGAGTTTCTGGTGGTTTTCTCTGGTACTTTCTAATCTTTTGTTGTCTATGGTATATATATATATTTCATCTTTCTCCCCTCAGAAAGTCCCCCTTAAAATTTCTTGCAGGGCTAATTTTAGTGGTCACAAACTCCTTTAATTTTTGTTTGTCTGGGAAACTTTTTATCTCTCCTTCTATTTTGAATGACAGCCTTGCTGGATAAAGAATTCTTGGCTGCATATTTTGGCACATGGAATATATCCTGCCACACCTTTCTGGCCTGCCATGTTCCTCTGGATAGGTCTGCTGCAAACCTGATCTGTCTTCCTTTGTAGGTTAGGGACTTTTATTCCCTTGCTTCTTTCATGATTCTCTCCTTGCCTGAGTATTTTGTGAATTTGACTATGATATGCCTTGTTGATGGTCTGTTTTTGTTGAATCTCATGGGGGTTCTCTGTGCTTCCTGGATTTTGATATCTGTGTCTTTCCCCAGGTTAAGAAAGTTTTCCACTATGATTTTCTCACATAACCCTTCTACCCCTCTTTCTCTCTCTTCCTCCTTTAGGACCCCTATGATTCTGGTGCTGTTCCTTTTTAATGAGTCACTGATTTCTCTAATTTTTAAATCGTGTTCTTTTGCCTTCAGCTCCCTCTTTTTATCTGCTTCATTATTCTCTTCAAGTTTGTTCTCTATATCCCTGATTCTCTGTTCTGCCTCGTCCATCTTTGCCACCGCTGCATCCATCCATGATTGCAGCTCAGTTACAGGATTTTTAATTTCATTCTGGCTATTTTATACTTCTTTTATTTCTGGAGAAAGGGATTCTAATCTATTTTTGACTCCAGCTAGTATTCTTATTTTCATGCTTAAATTCTGGTTCAGACATCTTGCTTGTATTGGTGTTAGTTAAATCCCTGGCTGTCGTTTCTTCGTGCTCTTTCTTTTGGGGTGAATTCCTTTATTCTGTCATTTTGAAGGGGGAAGAGGAATTAATGAGGTAGAAAAATTAAAATTAAAAAAATTAAAATTAAAAAATATTAAAATTAAGAATTAAAAACACACATACACACACACATCGAATAGATGATGCTAGATCCTAGGTGTGTTTGGGTGGGTGTTGAAAGTAGTTTGACAGATTAAAGAAAAAAAAGGGGGGAAGAGAAAAAAGAAGATCATTTGAGAATTTGAAAAAATGAATACAGTGAAGCAGACAAATTAGATGATGGGGTAAAATAAAATTTGAAAATATATCCACAAAAGTAAAGAATATAGTAGAAAAACAATAAAGAAAATATTTTTCATAAAAATTAAAAATAAATATGAATTTTTTTCATTTTCTGTATTTAAGAAAAAAGAAAAGAAACTAAAAAGAGAAAAAAGATAAAGTAAAAAAAAGAAAATAAGAAAGAAGAAATATTTTGAAAATTTGAAAAAGTGAATACACTGTAGTAGAATAAAATAAAATGATAGGAGTAAGATAGAATTTGAAAAAAATTACACAAAAGCAAAAAATATAGTAATAGAAATTAAATAAAATATTTTTAAAAGATTGAAAGTAAAAATGAAGTTTTTCTCTTTCTGCATTCAAGAAAAACAAAGAAATGAATAAGAGGAAAAAAGAAAAAGAACGAAAAAAAAGGAAATTGTTTGAAAATTTGAAAAGGTGAGTACACTGAAGTAAATTAAAATAAAATGATGGAAGTAAAGTAGGATTTGAAAAAAATTACACAAAGGTAAAAAATATAGTAATTAAAATTAATGACAGATATTTTTCATAAAAATTGAAAATAAAAATGAATTTTTTGTATTCAAGAAAAAGAAAAGAATTGTAAAGGAAAAAAAGGAAAAAGACAAAAAAATGAAAAAAAAATTTGAATAGATGAACCTGCTAAAATATTGAAGTAGGACTGAAATTGCTTCGTTTTCCCCTAGAGGTCAGTCTATGTATGTCTTTATAGTTCATAAATTAAGCCGGCAGTGAGGCTTGTGTTCTTGAAGAGGGTACTTGGCCCAGTTGGGCAGGGCTCAGTGTAACAGCTCCGCTGTCCACTAGATGGCGCTGCTAGCCTAATGGGGTGGATTGTTGTGGTGCTCCTAGCTTCCTATGTGCGTGTTCAGGAGCGGTGAAAATGGTGTCACCCAGCTACCCAGTCTGTTCTCCCCGATCAGCAATCGCCCACTGGTCTATTGTCTTCAGCTCTCTTCCACTTCCCGCTTTTTCACTCTCCATGACCAAGCCCCAGGCAGTACCTCTCTCCCAAGTTTTGTCTCAGATGCAGCTGTTTTCCCTGGCCCCTTACTTCTGAAGGACTGTGGTTTTGACCCGTTCCGCCCCTCTGTGGGAGGGTCTCACTGAGCAATGGCCAAATGAGCAATGGCCGAATGTCGGTTTCACCCAGGAATGCTTGCTAGACCCTGCTGCTGCTGCTGGTGCTCCGAGACTGCAGCCAGGTGCCACCTGCCCCAGAAAAAGTTCACGAGATAGTGTAGCAGCAGCTTTTCAGGGATTATGGAAAATCACAACACATTCTGGCACCAGGCTTCACCCTTAAGGACCTTGCCCCAGCACGAGCGAATGTGGCCACCTTGTGGGGTCTGCTGGGACCAGGTGGCTTCAATAGTCTCTACAAAATATCCTTCCAGCAGTGGAGCCACTTTTCCCAGTGTGGCACGAGAACCTCCCAGACCTCACTCTGTTCCTGGGGATTTGCCCTTCCACCAGAGGATCGCCAGGTATCAAGCTGGGGAGTTGCAGCCTTTGTGCTCCCCTTGTTTACAGCCTTAATGGAATTTAAATCTCTCCTTTCTCCTTTCTGCCTTTTTAGTTTAGTCCTTGTGGCTGCTTCCAATTTTCCACTTTCTCTCCAGCTGCTTTTAAGGAGGGGTACTTTTCCCGTATTCTCCCCCCCTCCCGTCTCCCTCCTCTCTCCACCCGCAAAAGGGGTTCCTTACGTTTCATGGCTTCTCGCTCCCCAAGTTCAGCTCTCTGCACCATGTACCTGCTGAATTCTGTGGTTTAGATTGTGCAGATTGTTGTGTTAATCCTCCAGTTTTCTAGGTGTGTAGGATGGTTTAGTGTTGGTCTTGCTGTATTTCATGGATGCGAGACACACAAAAAGCTTCCATGCTGTTCTGCCATCTTGGCTCCTCCCCCAGACACACTAGATTTTAAACAAAGATTGTAACAAGAGAAGAAGGACATTATGTCATAATTAAGGGGCCTATCCATCAAGAAGATCTAGTTGTAAATATTTATACCCCAAACATAGTGGCACCCAAATATATAAATTAATTAATAACAAACATAAGGAACTTCTATGGTGATAATACAGTAACAGTGGTTCATTTTAGCACTTCACTTATGGAAATGAAAAAATCAAACAAAAATCAAAAGCAAAAATCAACAAAGAAACAATGGCTTTGAATGACACCCTGGATAGCATGGACTTAACAGTTATAATCAGAACATTTCATCCTAAAGTAGCCAAATACACATTTTTTGTGAGATATGGAACATTCTCCAGAATAGATCACATACTGGGTCACAAATAACCCCTCAACAAGTACAAAAAGATCAAGATCATAGCATGCATATTTTCAGATCACAATGCTATGAAACTTGAAGTCCACCACAAGAAAAATTTGGAAAACCCTCAAATACAGGGAGGTTAAAGAACATCCTACTAAAGAATGAATGTGTAAACCAGGAAATTACAGAAGAAATTAAAAAAAAATACATGGAAGCAAATGAAAACAAAAACATTCAGAAAAGGTGATCCTAAGAGGATAGTATCTTGCAATTCAAGCCTATCTCAAGAAGGAAGAAAGGTCCCAAATACTCAACCTAACCTTACACCTATTGAAGCTAGAAAAGGAACAACAAATAAAGTCTAAAGCCAGCAGAAGGGAAATAATAGATATTAAAGCAGAAATAAATGATAAACTACAACAACAACAAAAAAACAGTAGAACAGATCAATGAACCTAAGAGCTGGCTTTTTGAAAGAATTAACAAAAGTGATAACGCCCTCACCAGACTTCTCAAAAAGAAAAGAGAAAGGACTCAAATAAATAAAATCACGAATGAAAGAGGAGAGATCACAACCAATACCACAGAAATACAATTATGAGAATACTATGAAAATCTGCCAACAAACTGGGCCCTATGTCACCTTATTTGTCTGCCTGTCTGTGCCTGTTTGTGCTAGGAAAGTTTGCTACATTTTCTGCTCTTGAAAGTAGTGACTTTATGAAGAATTCCTGGGGCTCCTGGGTGGCTCAGTTGGTTAAACGTCTGACTTCGGCTTAGGTCATGATCTCACGGTTTGTGGATTTAAGCCTCGCGTCGGGTTCTGTACCAACAGCTCAAAGCCTGGAGCCTGCTTCAGATTCTGTGTCTCCCTCTCTCTCTGCCCCTCCCTACTCATGCTCTGTCTCTGTCTCTCAAAAATAAATCAACATTGAAAAAAAATAAAAAAATAAAAAAAAAGAATTCCTGTAGTGCCCTGAAGTACAATTATCCCTTGTTCACCAGAACCTGGAACTTCAGGGGAGTCTCTTATGTGTGGTGCTTGCATCCTGATGTTGTGTCTGAGTTGCTATCTCTTTCAGTCCAGATGTCTGCACTGACTCTTCGAGTTGTTGACTGTGCTTATTTTCTGTGATGTTAGTGAAACCCAGGCAGGCTGGCTCTGAGAAGGTGTAACTAGAGAAGGAGTTAAGGGTGGGCCACAGGTGTTAGCAAAATTTTTACTGATTTGCTAGTTTAAGCTAAATCCTCTGAAGCACAGAAGCAGCCAGGAGTACTTGGCATCTGGGGGTATGGGGGCTGGATGCGGCTCACAGTGTCTGTGCATGTGGAAGCTGGGAAATATACGCACAGCATTAGTAAAATTTGTGCTGAACCCAAGGCCAAGATCAGCAGGCTTGGAGTGTGTGAGTCCTCAGGAGAACTCATGGGCAGGATGGACTGCTAGCAGGTTAGGTAGCAAGTATCTGTGCAATGCTATCTCCCACAGGTGCCTTGGTGTTTATGCTGGATTTCAGGGGAGGAAAATGGCAACTTCCAGTTTCTCTGTTCCTGGAGAAGTCCCACAACATTCTCTAAAATAAGTATAAGACCTTGTGCAAACTGTCACTTCTTCATTTCCTTTATGCAGGCTATTGTCTCTTTAAGAGCAGAAACCGAGCTGTCAACCCAGGCTCAGTGCTGAGTCAGCTGACTTTTATAGTTCCAGGTTCCAAGTCCCACTGGTTATACAAACTCAAATAATTCAGTCCCTCTGGTTTTCAAAGCCAGACTTTATAGGGGTTTGTTTTCTCTGTGCAGGCTCCCCAATGCTTTCCCTGTCCACACTCATACCTCCTTCCATCCTGCATGCAGTTCCTGACCACTGTTTTTGCCTTTTCTAATATCTAGGATGTAATTTCTTCTCTACATTTAGTTGTGGAGTTTGTTCTGCGAATCTTCAGATCACTCTCTGGTTTATTTACTCGGATGTGAGTGATATCTGGCTGTAGACATTGGATGACCTTAGTTTTTCTACTCTGCCATCTTCCCAAGCCTCACAGAAAACATTACTAGTTAGTTATATTTTTAAACAAGGGAAACTGTTTTTTAAAGCTTTTATTACACAAATTAAAATGCTAAAAAGAAAACAATAAAACCAGACAACTTTCTAATCAATACTGTTTATCAGAAAAATATTTAAAATAATTAAAAGTAGGGGTGTCTGGTTGGCTCAGTTGGTTAAGCATCCAACTTTGGTTCAGGTCATGATCTCCCAGCTTATGGGTTCAAGCCCTGCATCGAGCTCTGTGCTGACAGCTCAGAGCCTGAAGCCCACTTCGGATTCTGTGTCTCCCTCTCTCTCTGCCCCTCCCCACCTCAAGCTCTGTCTCTCTCTCTCTCTCTCTCCTTCAAAAATAAATAAACATTAAAAAATAGTTAAAATTAACTCATAATTTTTCTAACATATTATTATGTTCTTATAATGGTTCATCAGATTCTTCCTGAATCTAGGTATCATTGGTCTTGGCCAAACAAAAAAAACATAAAGATAGTGTAGGATACTTGAAAAGTGTTTAAGAAAGGTTTAGTAATCAAAAATTATCTCTTACCTAAAGCTAAAAAGCCATGATTTCACTGCATATGTAGAGAAGTTAATGAACATTATCAATTGTACATTTGTTCATTTATTACTGAATGGTTTACTTCCACAGTCTAAAACATTATAATAGAAAACTACAGAATGATAGGCTCTTCAGTGAACAAATGCATGCTTTGCTCACCCAACTATGACTAATTTTTCTCTAAAATAGTTTCTCTGTGTGTGTGCATTTGTGTGTATTTTACAATACTTATTATCATGGCATTTATTTTGATTAAAAGATTTTGAGACCACTGTGATTCAACATGCATATTTTTAAATATGTCTAAATCTAGATCAAGATTGCAGTATCTTTCTGGTCTTAAAATGAGGCATCCAGAAAATAAATGTCCCTGAAAGAGTATTCATCTGCAACAGAGTCTAGGTTCTCTCAGAATCATTATTATTGATAATTTTTAAAAATCTAGTAGTACAGTAATTTGTACCAATCTGTGTATTCAATAATAAAATAGATATTTGTTTTTATTGTATGTATTCAGTATGCTGATCATTGAACAATAGTGTTATGCTAAATATTGAAGATAAAATGTTTAACAACAAAAAATGGCTTCTGCCCTGATGGGGTTTAATAAGTCATAATTGCTCTGGAAATCTGATGTCTTGAATATGTTTTGAAGTCTGTGGGAATAGCCCAGAGTGCTTAAAGTTGAATATTTTTTACCACATTATATAATTATATGTCCCAAATTTAGAAGCTTGGGATATCAACAAGTAAGAAAAGTATTAATTGACTCAACAAACTAGTTAATTGGAATGTTTACATTCACTAAATCTTCTGATGTCAATTTTAGTGTTTGAGACATTTTAATGATGATAAAATATCTTCATCTTTTCTCCCCTTGGCTTTGATATGAAAACAAAATCATGGTCCACAAAAAAATGACACTTCCTTGAAAGATTTAAACTTAATGTTCTCTTTTGCATATTTTCACAAATAAACAGAAATACTAAAAAGTGATTACCATCTTTATCAGTCAACTTCTACTTATATTAAGTGAATTATGTTGTAAAAATCATAAATAATACATAGGGGGTTCTATAAATAATATATATATATATATATATATATATATACATATATACTGGAGGCATCATGATTTTGTATTTCAAGTTATATTTTAAAATGGTAATAAATAAATCAGTATGGTATGGCATAAAATTAGACACATAGATCAGTGGAAAGAACAGAAAATCCAGAAATAAACCCACAATTATATGGTCAATTAATCTTTGACAAAGGAGAAATGAAATATACAATGGGAAAAAATAGTCTGTTTAACAAGTGGCATTGAGAAAACTGAACAGCCACATGCAAAAATAAATAAATAAAAAGAAAAGAAAAAGAAACTAGACCATTTCTTTCACCATACATAAAAATAAACTCAAAATGGATGAAAGACCTAAATGTGAGACCTGAACCATAACAATCCCTGAAGAGAACACAGGCAGTAATCTCTGACATTGGCTACAGCATTATTTTTCTAGATATGTCTATAGAGGCAAAGGAAATAAAAGCAAAAGTAAACTATTGAGATTACATCAACATAAACAGATTCTGCATAGTGGAGGAAACAATCAACAAAACTAAAAGGCAACCTACTAAATACGAAAAGATATTGCAAATGACATATCCAATAAAGGGTTAGTATCCAAAATATATAAAGAACTTATACAAATCAGCACCCCACAAACCAATAATCCAATTAAACATGGGTGGAATAAATGAACACTTCTCTAAGACATCCAGATGGCCAACAGACATATGAAAAGATGCTCAACGTCACTCATTATCAGGGAATGCAAATCAAAACTGCAATGAGATATCACTTCACACCTGTCAGATGGCTAAAATCAAAAACACAAGAAACAACAGGTGTTGGTGAGTATGTGGAGAATACATTGCACTATTGGAATGTAAATTGGTGCTGTCACTATGGAAAACAATATGAGGGGTTCCTCAAAAGATTAAAAATAGAACTACTCTATGATCCAGGGGACGCACTACTGGATATTTCCCCCCAAAATACAATACACTAATTCAAAGGGATATATGAACCCCTATATTAAATGCAGCATTATTTACAATAGATAAACTATGGAAGCAGCCCAAGTATCCATCAATTGATGAAAGGATAAAGAAGTGGTAGGATAGATAGATAGATAGATAGATATGATATGATAGATGATAGATAGATCAATGGAATATTATCATGCCATAAAGAATAATGAAATCTTGCCATTTGCAACAACATGGATGGGGCTAGAGAGTATAATATTAAGTGAAATAAATCAGAGATATACAAAGACCATATGAATTCACTCATATGTGGCATTTAAGAAACATTTGGATAGCTATTAATAACAATGATCAATTGTTTACATTAAAAACACTCTTGTCAGGGGCTCCTGGGTGACTCAGTCAGTTGAGCGTCCTACTCTTGATTTTGGCTCAGGTCGTGATCCCAGGGTTGTGGGATCAAGCCACACATTGGGCTCCATGATGAGCATAGAGCCTGTTTAAGACTCTCTCTACCTCTGCACCCCCTCTCTCTTTGAAAAAAAAAATTAAAAAATAATAAAATAAAAAAAATCCTCTTATCAAAGTAGTCACATATGAAAGTACATTTAGTATTTTTTTTAGGAAATTAGCGCTAAACTTTTCTCTTTTTAATTTCTTTAATGTTTATTTATTTTTGAGAGACAGAACCTGAGTGGGGGAGGGACAGAAAGAGAGGGAGACACAGAATCTGAAGCAGGTTCCAGGCTCACAGCTGTGAGCACAGAGCCAGACACAGGGCTCAAAACCATGAACTGCGAGATCATGACATGAGCCGAAGTCAGACATCGAACTGACAGAACCACCCAGGTGCCCTGGCACTTAACTTTTCTATCTTGAGACCACATTTCAGAGAGAATATATTTAATACAAAATGGAACATTAAAGACTTTATTGACTTTATTTACTGACTTTATTCTTGCATTCATTTGTGGAAGGCTAAATTATGCATAATAAATTGGCAAAATACAGTAATTTGGAACTTATGATCACTTGGGTGTACCTGGTTAAAATTTGTCTTTCCCCTGAAAGAGGGAGAAAGAAAGAAAGAAAGAAAGAAGAAAGAAAGAAAAGAAAAAAAGAAAAGAAAAAAAAGGAAGGAAGGAAGGAAGGAAGGAAGGAAGGAAGGAAGAAGGAAAGGTTTCTGCTTTTAGCAAAGGGAAAAGGAAAGGAAAGGGCTTTACATATTAAGAGTAAAGACCACAAAGCTACTAATGTAGAAGTAGCATTTACAGACAAACATTGCTTAGACTAAGACAAATGTATTCCTAGTATAATAAATGAATATATTTTTTAAAAGCAGATATTTGTATATAATCAGAACTTGAAAGATATAAGATCTAAATATCATTACTTTTTTGGCAGAGAAGAGAAGTGATATTTCAGAATGGTGAAATAGCATAGACAAGGATTTGGTTATGTCTAAATGGCAATCCTTTCTTGGTATCCTATTTCCTAAAAATGTTTTAGGCAACATTACCAAATAATAAGAGTTCGCATTTTTAATAAGAAACACTTTTCTAGGGAAGCCTGAGTGGCTCAGTCAGCTAAGCCCATTGATGAAATAACCCTTGATTTCATCTAAGGTTATGATCTCACAGTTCCTGAGTTTGAGCCTCATGTCAGGCTCCACACTGAGAGTGCGGAGCCTGCTTGGAGTTCTCTCTCCTTCCCTGTCTCTCTAACCCTCTCACATGCTCTCTTTCTCTTTCTAAATAAATAATTGTGTAATTTTTTTTATGTTTTTATTTTATTTTTCAGAGAGAGACAGAGAGAGAGAGAGAGAGAGCATGAGTAGGGGAAGAGCAGAGAGAAAGGGAGACACAGAATCTGAAGCAGGCTCCAGGCTCTGAGCTGTCAGCACAGAACCCGGAGGGGCTCAAACCCATGAATCGTGAGATCATGACCTGAGCTGAAGTCAGATGCTTAACTGTCTGAGCCACCCAGGCGCCCCAATAAATAACTGAGGTTTAAAAAAAGAAACTCTTTTCTATAAGTGGAGTAAGGGCAGAAATGTATATTTCATATTTCTGGGAAAATAAATTGCCCTGTTGAGCTGAAAGAGAGGTTTCACATAATGAATATATATGCTAAAATAGGTCAAGTTGTGGAAAAATATGAAAGGCATATTGACACATTGGTATTTTTATCTTGTACAACTCTATTTCTGAACCTTTTTTCTTTGGCAGCATATCTGATGGATGACATTCAGATGAAAAATTCCGATGGGTATATCCAGAGATATGTTCAATTCCTAGAGTAGAAGGTCTACCTCCATCTTCTCTTTCACATAAGAAAATGTTTTGGAATGAGTGAGAAAGTTATTATAGGGATAGTTGTGAATCTAGTCAAATGTATTATTTAAATTATTTGTAGTTAGTTCTTTCACATTACTAGAGATTTTCTTGTGATACATCTTAAAGCATTACTAAAGATTTTCTTCTAATACATCTTAAAACTATCCATAGTATAAAAAGAACCAACTGTGTTGTTTTGTGGGGAAATAAATAGATGGAGTTTTTTTTTAATATCAAATTTATTGTCAAATTGGTTTCCATACAAAACCCAGTGATCAGCCCAACAGATGCCCTCCTCAATATGCATCACCCACCCTCCCCTCCCTCCCACCCTCCATCAACCCTCAGTTTGTTCTCAGTTTTTAAGAGTCTCTTATGTTTTGGCCCCCTCACTCTCTAACCGTTTTTTTTTCCTTCCCCTCCCCCATGTTCTTCTGTTAAGTTTCTCAGGATCCACATAAGAATGAAAACTTATGGTGTCTGCCTTTCTCTGTATGACTTATTTCACTTAGCATAACACTCTCCAGTTCCATCCAGGTTGCTACAAAAGGCCATATTTCATTCTTTCTCATTGCCAAGTAGTATTCCATTGTGTGTATAAACCACAATTTCTTTATCCATTCATCAGTTGATGGACATTTAGGCTCTTTTCATAATTTGGCTATTGTTGAGAGTGCTGCTATAAACATTGGGGTACAAGTGCCCCTATGCATCAGTACTCCTGTATCCCTTGGGTAAATTCCTAGCAGTGCTATTGCTGGGTCATAGGGTAGGTCTATTTTTAATTTTTTGAGGGCCCTCCACACTGTTTTCCAGAGTGGCACACCAGTTTGCATTCCCACCAACAGTGTAAGAGGGTTCCCGTTTCTCCACATCCTCTCCAGCATCAATAGCCTCCTGATTTGTTCATTTTAGCCACTCTGACTGGCGTGAGGTGGTATCTGAGTGTGGTTTTGATTTGTATTTCCCTGATGAGGAGTGATGTTGAGCATCTTTTCATGTGCCTGTTGGCCATCTGGATGTCTTCTTTAAAGAATGTGTCTCTTCATGTTTTCTGCCCATTTCTTCACTGGATTATTTGTTTTTCAGGTGTGGAGTTTGGTGAGTTCTTTATAGATTTTGGATACTAGCCTTTTGTCCGATATGTCATTTGCAAATATCTTTTCCCATTCTGTTGGTTGCCTTTTATTTTCGTTGATTGTCTCCTTTGCAGTGCAGAAGCTTTTTATCTTCATGAAGTCCCAATAGTTCATTTTTGCTTTTAATTCCCTTGCCTTTGGGGATGTGTCAAGTAAGAAATTGCTGCAGCTATGTTTCTCAGGATCCACATAAGAGTGAAACCATATGGTATCTGTCTTTCTCTGTATGGCTTATTTCACTTAGCATCACACTCTCCAGTTCCATCCATGTTGCTACAAAAGGCCATATTTCATTTTTTCTCATTGCCACGTAGTATTCCATTGTGTATATAAACCACAATTTCTTTTTTTTTTTTTTAATATATGAAATTTACTGTCAAATTGGTTTCCATACAACACCCAGTGCTCATCCCAAAAGGTGCCCTCCTCAATACCCATCACCCACCCTGCCCTCCCTCCCACCCCCCATCAACCCTCAGTTTGTTCTCAGTTTTTAACAGTCTCTTATGCTTTGGCTCTCTCCCACTCTAACCTCTTTTTTTTTTTTTTCTTCTTTCCTTCCCCTCCCCCATGGGTTTCTGTTATGTTTCTCAGAAAATTAAAAATAGACCTACCCTATGACCCAGCAATAGCACTGCTAGGAATTTACCCAAGGGATACAGGAGTACTGATGCATAGGGGCACTTGTACCCCAATGTTCATAGCAGCACTCTCAGCAATAGCCAAATTATGGAAAGAGCCTAAATGTCCATCAACTGATGCATGGATAAAGAAATTGTGGTTTATATACACAATGGAGTACTACTTGGCAATGATAAAGAATGAAATATGGCCCTTTGTAGCAACATGGATGGAACTGGAGAGTGTGATGCTAAATGAAATGAGCCATACAGAGAAAGACAGAAACTGTATGTTTTCACTCTTAGGTGGATCTTGAGAAACTTAACCGAAATCCACGGGGAGGGGAAGGGAAAAAAAAAGGAAGTTAGAGTGGGAGAAAGCCAAAGTATAAGAGACTCTTAAAAACTGAGAACAAAATGAGGGTTGAAGGGTGGGTAGGAGGGAGGGGAGGGTGGGTGATGGGTATTGAGGAAGGCACCTTTTAGGATGAGCACTGGGTTTTGTATGGAAACCAATTTGACAATAAACTTCATAAAAAAATAAATAAAAGAAAAAAAAATAAAAGTAACATGAGAAAAAAGTGTTTTTAATAAATAAATAAAAGCAACAACAAAAAAAGAATACTTAACAAAATATAGCATCTACCCTTGATAAAAATCCTCAAGAAATTAAGGATAAAAGGAATATACCTCAACATCATAAAAGCCTTATATCAAAGTCCCACAGCCAATATCATCTCCAATGTGGAGAAACTGAGAGCTTTACCCCTAAGCTCAGGAGCATGATATGGATGTCCTGTCTCCCCACTGTTGTTCAAGATAGTACTGGAAGCCCTAGTCTCAGGAGTCAGACAACAAAAGAAATAAAAGTCATCCATATTGACAAAGAAAGAGTCAAATTTTCACTCTTTCCAGATGATATGATATTCTGCATGGAAAACCCAAAAGACCCCACCAAAAAACTGCTAGTACTGATAAGTGAATTTAGTAAAGTTGCAGAATATAAAATCAATGTACATAAACCACTTGTATTCTGTACACCAATAATGAAACAGGAGAAAGAGACATCAAGGAATAAATCCCATTTACAATTGCACCAAAAACGATAAAATACCTAGGAATAACCCTAACCAATGACTTAAAATATCTGTCACTGAAAAGTATAGAAAGGTTATAAGAAATTGATAAAGACACAAAGAAATGGAAAATCTTTCCATGCTCATGGATTAGAAGAACAAATATTGTTAAAATGTCAATACTATCCAAAGCAATCTACACATTCAAAGAAATCCCTATCAAAATAACACCAGCATTATCCACAGAGCTCTTTCAAACAATCTTAAATTTGTGTGGAACAAAAAATGACCCTGAAAACAAACAAATGTTCAAAAAGAAAACCGAAGCTGGAGGCATCCTTATTCCAGACTTCAAGTTGTATTACAAAGCTGTAATCACCAAAATGGTATGGTACTGGAAAAAAATAGACACATAGATCAATGGAACAAAATAGACAACCCAGAAATGGACCCACAAATATATGACCAACTAATCTTCAACAAAGGTGAAAAGAGTATCCAATGGAAAAAAGAAAGTTTCTTCAACAGATGTTCCTGAAAACACTGGACAGCAACATGCAGAAAAATGAATGCGGACCAGTTTCTTACACCACACACAAAAAGAAATTCAAAATGGATGAAAGACCTAAATTTGAGACAGGAAAACCATCAATATCCTAGGGGAGAATATAGGCAACAACCTCTTTGTCTTCAGCCACAGCAATTTGTTACTAGACATGTCTCAGGAGGCAAGGGAAACAAAAGTAAAAATGAACTATTGGTACCTATCAAGACAAAAAGCTTCTCCACAGCAAAGGAAACAATCAACAAAACTAAAATCCAACTGACAGAATCAGAGAAGATATTTGTAAATGACATATAAGATAAAGGGTTAGTATCCAAAATCTATAAAGAAGTTACCAAGCTCAATACCAAAAAAAAAAAAAAAAAAAAAAAAATCCAGTGAGAATATGCTCAACATCACTCATTACCAGGGAAATACAAACCCAAAACCACAATGAGATTCCACCACACACCTGTCAGAATGGCTAAAATTGACAACTCAGGAAACAATAGATGTTGGCGAGGATGTTGTGAAAAGTTGTGAATAGTTTTGCACTGTTTTTTGGGATTGCAAACTGTTGCAGCCACATTGGAAAGCAGTATGGAGGTTCCTTAAAATAACTAAAAATAGAACTGCCCTATGACTTTGCAATTGCACTACTAGATATTTATCCAAAGGATACAAAAGTGCTGATTCAAAGAGGCACATGCACCCTAACGCTTATATCAACACTATCAACAATAGCCAAATTATGGAAAGAGCCCAAATTTACATCAACTGATGATTGGATAAAGAAGATGTGGAGAATATATATATATATATTCTCCATATATATATATATATATATATATTCTCCATATATATATATATATATTCTCCATATATATATATATTCTATATATTCTCCATATATATATATATTCTCCATATATATATATATAAAGAATATGTGGAGAATATATATATATATATATATATATATACATACACACATACACAGTGGAATACTACTCGGTCATGAAAAAGAATGAAATCTTTCCATTTGCAACAATGTAGATGGAACTACAGTTTATTGTTTTAAGTGAGATAAATCATTCAGAGAAAGACAAATATCACATGACTTCACTCATATGTAGAATTTAAGAAACAACAGATGAACATTGGAGAATGGAAGAAAAAATAAGAAAACAGTGAGTGAGGCAAACCATCAGAGACTCTTAAATACAGAGAACAGAGGATTGCTGGAGGGTTGAGGGGTGGGCTGAATGGGTGATGGGAATTAAGGAGGGAACTTGTTTGGATGAATACTGGGTCTTATATGTAAGTGGTGAAACCCTGGTTCTACTCCTGAAACCAATACTACACTGTGTGCTCACTAACTTGAATTTAAATAAATAAATTAAAAAAGGAAAAAAAATGATAACAAAGTATTTAGAATATTACATCAACTTAGTTGATAAAGCATTGCAGATTTTGAGAGGATTGACTCCAATTTTGAAAGAAGTTCAATGAGTAAAATGCTACCAAACAGCTTCACATGCTACAGAGAAATTGTTCATAAAGGGAATAAATGTGGCAAACTTCATTTCTGTCTTAATTTAAGAAATTGCCACATGGGGCACCTGGGTGGCGCAGTCGGTTAAGCGTCCGACTTCAGCCAGGTCACGATCTCGCGGTCCGTGAGTTCGAGCCCCGCGTCAGGCTCTGGGCTGATGGCTCGGAGCCTGGAGCCTGTTTCCGATTCTGTGTCTCCCTCTCTCTCTGCCCCTCCCCCGTTCATGCTCTGTCTCTCTCTGTCCCAAAAATAAAAAATAAAAAACGTTTAAAAAAAAAAAAAAAAAAAAGAAATTGCCACAGCCATTTCCGTAGGAAGGGGAAGGGAAGGAAAAATAAGATAACAATAGATCTGGAGGCAAACCATAAGAGACTCTTAAATACAGAGGACAATCTATGGCTTGCTGGAGGGAAGGTAGCTGGGGGGATGGGCTAAATGGGTGCTGGGTACTAAGGATGGAACCTGCTGTATTAAACACTGGGTGTTATATTTAAGTGATGAATCACCAAATTCTATTCCTGAAACCATTATTACACTATATGTTAACTAACTTGGATTTAAATAAAATTTTTAAAAAATGGGCATGAAGGCACAAACAGACATTTCTCCACAAAAGACATACAGATGGCCAAAAGAAACATGAGAAGATGCTCAACATCACTCATCACCAGGAAAATGCAAATCAAAACTACAATGAGATATCACCTCAAGCCTGTCAAAATTACTAAAATCAAAAACATAAGAAACAGCAAGTGTTGGAAAGAACATGGAGAAAATAGGAACTTTCATGCACTGGTGTTAGGAATGCAAACTGGTGCAGTGACTGTAGAAAACAGTATGGTGGTTCATCAAAAAATTAAAAATATAACTAACATAAGATCCAGTAATTCTACTACTGGGTATTTACTGAAAGAATACGAAAATATTAATTCCAAGGGATATATGCATCCCAATGTTTATTGCAGCAATATTTGTAATAGCCAAATTATGGAAGCAGATATATATGTGTATGGAATATGCACTATTATTCAGCCATATAAAAGAATGAAATCTTGCTATTTACAATGACATACATGGATTCAGAGAGTATAATGTTAAACAAAATAAAACAGTCTGAGGAAAACAAATACCATGTGATTTCACTCATATGTGGAATATAAGAAAAAAAAACAAAGAAGGTGGGGGGAAGACAAACCAAAAATAGACCCTTAGAGAAGAAACAGAATGTTACCAGAGGGGATATGGGTTGGGGGAATGGGTGAAATAAGTGAAGGGGATTAAGAGCACACTTAGCTTGATGAACACTGAGTAATGTATAGAATTGTTGAGTAAATATATTATACACCTGAAACTATTATAATATTGCATTTTATGTATACTGGACTTAAAATTAAAAACTTAATTTTAAAAAAAGAAAAGAAAATGTATTGAATAATATTGCATTAATGTTGTATGGTAACAAATGATGACTACATTTAATGGTGGTGAGCACTGAGTAATGTATAGAATTGTCAAGTTAATATGTTGCACACCTGAAACTAATATAACATTGTATGTTAATTATACTTTAATAAAGAAATACTATCAAATTGCATTTACCCACACAGAGGCACCTGTGTGTCACAGTCGGTTAAGCTTCTGACTTCAGCTCAAACCATGATCTCAGTTTGTCAGTTTGAGCGCCATGTTGGGCTCTGTGCCTGGATTCTGCTTTGGATTCTCTGTCTCCCTCTCTGTCTACCCCTCCCCTGCTTGCAATCTGTCTCTCTCTCTCAAAAGTAATAAATATTACAAAAAAAGGAAAAAAAAAGATGTTGCTTGAATTTACCCACAAATAGAAATAATTACACATGATGCCAAGCGGGATTTATCATAGCAATGCAAAGTTGGTTCAACATATAAATATAAATCAATATAATGCACAATATTAATGACAGAAGAACAATAACCACATGAAAATTTCAATTGATTCAGAAAAAGTATTTGACAATGTGCAACACTTTAATTAAAAAAAAAATCCACAAATTAGGAATAGAATGGTACTTTCTCAACCTGAAAGTGGACATCTTAAAAAAATCCACAGCTAACATCTCACTTGATGATGATAAACTGAATCCTTCCAGCAATCAAGAACAAAATAAGGATGTTCACTCTTGGTACATCTATTCAATTGTGTTGAACATTCTAGCCAGGACAATAATGGAAGGAAAAAAATAAAAAGCATCCAGTTTGGAAAAGAAGAAATGAAAGTATCTTTATTGACAGATGACATACTGCACATAGAAAATTATGAGAAATCCATAAAAATGCATTAGAAATAATAAGTGAGTTCATGAAGGATACAAGATATGCAATGAATATATACAATTTTATTTCTATATATTAGTGATGCCAACCATGAATATGAAATGCAGAAGGCAATTTTATTCACAACCACCGAAAAAATAAAATACTTGGGAATAAATTTAACCAAATAAATGAAAGAGTTGTACAGGTGGCTCAGTTGGCTAAGGGTCCAAACTTGGCTCAGGTCATGATCTTGTGGTTTGTGAATTTGAGCTCTGCGTCAAGTTCTGTGCTGCCAGCTCAGAAACTGGAGCCTGCTTCAGATTCTGTGCCTCCCTCTCTTTGCCTCTCCTCCGCTTGCACTCTGTCTCTCTCCCTTCCAAAAATAAGTAAACATTTTAAAAAGAGCTAAATAAATAAAAATGCACTCTACGATCATAGATTGAAAGACTTACTATTGTTAGATGACAATACTCCCAAATCGATCAATTGATTCAAAACAACCCCTTTCAAAATCCCATTTTGCTTTTATTTTTTGGCAGAAATTAACAAGCTTATTCTAAAATTCATATGGAAATGCAAAAAATTCATAATAGCCCAAACAGTCTTGAAAAGAAATTACTTGGGGACTCATACTTCTTGATTTCAAATTTTACTACAAAGCTACAGTAATCAAGGCAGTGTGGTACTGACAAAAAATAGACATATAGATCAATGGAAGAGAACCAAGCATCCAGATATGAACACTTTCATTGATGGTCAATTGATTTTTATTTGCAGTGTTCAGACAATTTAATGGAAAATAAACAGTTTTTTCAACAAATGGCACTGGGGCAACTGTATATCCACATGCAAAATAATGAGGTTATATTCCTACCTGACACCATATATAAATATTAACTCAAAATGGATTGGAGACCTAAATGTAAGGACTAAATCTGTAAAACTCAGAAGAAAACACAGTACATTTCATGAGTTAGACAATAATTTCTTAGTTATGCCACCAAAATGATAAGCAACAAAAGAACAGATAAATTGGTCTTCTTCAGAATTAAAAATGTTTGTGCTCCAAATGACACTATGAAGAAAATGAAATGAAAACCCATGGAATGGAAGTAAATCTTTGCAAAACATGCATCTGATAAGGAACTTGGGTCTAGCATATATGAAAAAAAACACTTAGAATTCAATAAATTATATCTCAATTAAAAATGTCTGAGTAGGAATTTCTCTGAAGGAAATACACAGAAATCCACTAAACACATAACAATGCTGAACACCATTAGTCATTAAGGAAATGCAAATCAAAGCCACAATGAAATACAATGTCACATCTATAGAATGGTAAAAATAAGACAGAAAATAATAAGCATTATTGGGACGTGAAAATTTTGGAATCCCATAACACTTCAGTGGTGTGAGTATAAAATAGTAAAACTACCTTGAAAAACAATTTTTTTAATTCCTCAGAATGTTATGCATAGAATTATTTTATGACCCAGCAATTCTACTCCCAGTTTATACCAAAGATAATTGAAATCTTATGTTCACATAAAAGTATATGTATGAATGTTCATAACAGCTTATTCATAATAGCAAAACATTAGAAACAATCCAAATGTATGTTAACTGATGAATGAATAAACAGAATGTAGTACATCTATACAATGCAATATTGACAATAAAAATGAATGAACTACTTATGTATACTTCAACATGTATGAACATTGAAAATATTATGCTATATGAAGATGCTAGATGCTATATGAAGATGCTATATGAAGATGGTATTCACAAAAGGACCCATATTGTATGATTATATTTACATTAAATGGCCAGAATAGAGAGATCCACAGATATATAAAGTGGATTAGTGGTTGCCAAAGGCTGTGATGAGTGAAAGAATGGGAAATGACTACTAATGAGCAAGAAGTTTCTTTTTCAGATGATGAAAACTTTTTGAAAATAGATAATGGTGATGTTTATACAAATTTGAGAATATACTAAAACACACTGAATTGTAAATATTATATTCTATGGTATGTGAATCAAAGCAAAATTATAGTCACGTGAAAGAACATAAGTAAGAGACAGAGAGACAGAAAAGTTCATGAAACACTTTTCAGGTGTTTTGTTATAAAAGGGATCAGCGAGTGGCACCTGGGTGGCTCACTCAGTTGAGTGGGTATTCTCTCTCTCTCTTTCTCTCTCGAAATAAGTAAACTTTTTAAAAAATATAAAGAGGATCAGTGAAATGGGCTTTTGTTGGATGGAGGTGTCTGATCAATAGAGTGTTTTTCTTTTAAATTTAGACAATTTTAGCATGTTTGTTACTGAGGAGAATCATATAGTACAGTGGAACAATTGCTTGATGCAGAAAATTAGAATAGTTTTAAACTGATCATCAGTGTTTGTGTGATTGTATATCTGTCATTGCACTCAGATTTGGAAATGCTAAATATGGATTATTATCAATATTTTTATTTAACTTATATTTTTATTTAACACCTAATATGAGAAATCATACCAGTCTGCACTTAGTGCTACCTGTGCTTTTACTTTACTACATGTAAACATGTTTTCTAGCCATTAGATTAGCACCAACTATGTGACAGACCAAAATTTCCTCATAATGCATGTCTTATGCATTTAGCTATTGTGTCAACATTCTGTGATTCTGAGATTTTTGAAATGGAAGACTTACATATTGGATTATTTGACATTTGCTCTGACTAGGTCATGCTGATTTCCACCCTCCTAATTTTTAAGAGTCAAAAGGAAATCCTAAGTTCGTCCTGAAGTAGGTCATTAAAAGTAAAACCAGGCTTTATTCATTGAAATTTAGAGTTCCTTAACAAAATGGATTATAGATGACTTGAAGATTTTTACTGAGTTGCACTACACCACACTGTGGACAAATTTCTACTGATTCCTCAGGTACAAAACAGAATAATTATCCTCCTAGGAAACTGTGGATGTGATGATGTTGAGGCATAATTTCCTACTTCCACTAGCTCTTACATTCAGAAGAGGAATACATGGGATCAGGAAAAAGAGCCTGAGTTGTTCCCACAGCATAGTGTTCCCAGAGAGCAAATTGCATCTCAGGCAGACACATTATTTCTGCAATCTGGATATTCCACGTTTCAGGACAGACTGGAAGTCAGATCCCTACTGATTCTCTCCAGGAAAAAGTGGAAGAAAATTGCAACAGGCAATAGCATTTAAGAGGAAGTAGATAGCCACCTGATCTATCAGATTCCTGCATCTCAGTGAACACTGACTTCTGTATTTGGCTGTAAAATGCACCCAAATCCCTTTCTTTACTCCTTCCCACTATACTACATCCACATATTTACCCCAACCTCCACTGAAAAATTAGACAATTTCTACTGCAAAAAGTAACATTTGCATTTAACATTGTTTTTAATTTGTGAAGATTTACATTAATGTAGAAATTTCTTTTAAACTAAGTATAGTAAATAATGATAATATTGTATTCACTAGAGCAAATTTTAAAAAGAAGAAATATTCTTATTAATTGGAAATTATAAAAAAATTTTAAAAATGCATCTAATTGTCAAGGTTTTGAAAATAGCCTTAGAAGCCACCTTAGAAAGCATCCATAAATTATTTACTTTAAAAAAAAGCTGCAAAAAGCATCTGTCTTTTCAAACAAAGTACTTATAGCAGCCTTCATGTATCACAACACTTCTAAATATGTTAAAGATGTTTAAGTCTCAAAAGATAGCTGCTTGAATTTATTATTTGTAAGGTTTGGGCTAACTGAATGAATTATATAAAGATCATTAAGCAAATTAATTTACGGGAGGCAAAAAGCATGGTTCCCTATACTGAAGCAACACCTTAAACAATGAAACTGGATCAGAGACTCAAGAAAATCTCCAAATATACATAGCACCACAAGATATTTCTTTATTTGCATCTGAGTCTCAGACGATTATTACCTTTGGCCAAATATTAATGAAAAATTTTCATCTAAGTATTTAAAAAAATGTTAATTATTAATAGTTGTGTTTTCTTATGCTAAGAATATTGTGTTAGGAGATACCAATTAAAAGGAAAAAATGAAAAGTAACCAAATAAAAGGAAAAAAATGAAAAGACAATTGAGGAACCATAAACCATGTTAGTTCCACAATTTGAAAATAATAGTTAATAGTATTTTAAAATTAAATATGCATTATTTTTTTTTGCAAATAAGCTACCTGTTGTGAAAAGTCTTACTTTTTACATAGGTCATGTCTATATTTCATAGAAAATACTTTCTTGTTTGTTTTAGAACATGAGTAAGATGAGTTGGCATTTTAAAAACAAACCAGGAAGAATATGAAATTGTACATGTATGAAAGAATTTATAAATATATTAAATCCTTTTTTATGTTTTATTTATTTAGGAGCTTCATATACCTTCTATAAAAATTAAAGGAATTATCCTTCACATTTTCTAAAGAAAGATAGAAATCAGCTTTAAAGTCTTATTCTAGGTGACTGGACTTAGGGAAGATGGCAGCGTAGGAGGACGCTGGGCTCACCTCGTCCTGCTGATCACTTAGACTCCATCTAAATCTGCCTAAATAACCCAGAAAACTTCCAGAAGACTAGCAGAACTGACTCTCCAGAGCCAAGTTTAGACAAGAGGCCCACAGATGAGGGTAGGAAGGGCAGAGAGGCGGTGCACACTACATGGACTGGTGGGAGGGAGCCGGGGTGGTGGAGGGGCAACCCTTCTGGCAAGGCGGAATCCACAAGTCTGGCTTGCAAAAGCAGAGGGGCCAGACTGCGTGAGTTCTGACAGCCAGCAGGACTTAACATCTGGAATGTTATAAGTCAATATCTCTGCTTGGAGAGAGGAAGGGTGAGAGGACACTGGGAGGGAGAGGTGTTGAGCCCTGGAAGACAGAGCTTAGCTCCACCTGGAACAAAGGCACTGGCCAATGCCATCTCCCTCTCCCATCCCCCAGCCTAAATCCCAAAGGGAACCAGTTCCTGTCATGGAAATTGCACCCTGCAAACACCCAACGCTGTGCTTCTGTGGGCCCATCCCTCTGACAGGTCTGCTTCCCTCCCAGTGCTGCAGGGTCCCTCCCCCAGGGTACCACCTACTGCAAAGCTAGCTGAGCCTGCCCCTCCCACCCCTGTGCACCTTGCTGATCCACCCCAGCTGATACACCAGATCCCATCAAAACAGCACCACAAGCCCAGCAGTGTGCAAGTAGCCCAGACAGGGGCCACACCACTCCACAGTGAGTCCTGCCCCTGGGATAGGTGAAGATAAGGTACACACTAGTCTGACTGTGGCCCCAGTGGTGGGCTGGGGTAGACATCAGGTGTGATGTGACTGTGGCCCCGCCCACCAATGCAAGTTACTCCAGACAGCACAGGGGAAGTTCTCTGCAGTTCCACGCCACCCCAGGGACCACTCAAAATGATGAAATAGAAGAACTCTCCTCAAAAGAAACTCCAGGAAGTAGTGACAGCTAACAAATTGATCAAAAATGATTTAAGCAATATAATTGAACAAGAATTTATATAGAGGACAGCAGAGAATCTATTGGTAAAGAGATCAAGGGACTAAGAAAGGGACTAAAAAATGCTATAAATGAAGTGAAATATAAAATGGAGGTGACCACAGCTCAGATTGAAGAGGCAGAGGAGAGAATAGGTGAATTAGAAGATAGTATTATGGAAAAAGAGGAAGCTGAGAAAAAAGGAGATAAAAAAATCCAGGAGAATGAGGGGAGAATTAGAGACTAAGTGATGCAATCAAACGGAACAATATCCATATAATAGGAATTCCAAAACAGGAAGAGAGAGAGAAAGGGGCTGAAGGTATACTTGAACAAAACACAGCTGAGAATTTCCCAGATGTGGGGAAGGAAAAAGGCATTGCAATCCAAGAGGCACAGAGAGCTACCTTCAGACTTAAACTGAATCGATCTTCAGCATGACATATCATAATGAAACCGGAAAAATACAAGGAAAAAGAGAAATTATGAAAGCAGCTAGGGATAAACAGGCTCTAACATATAAAGGGAGCCTGATAAGACTAGGGACGGATCTATCTACTGAAACTTGGCAGACCAGAAAGGAATGGCAGGAAATCTTCAATGTGATGAACAGAAAAAAAATATGCAGCCAAGAATCCTTTATCCAGCAAGTCTGTCATTCAGAATAGGAGAGATAAAGGTCTTCCCAAACAAACAGAAACTGAAGGAATTCAACACCACTAAACCAGCCCTAAAAGAAATCCTAAGGGGGATTTGTGAGTGAAATGTTGCAAGGACCACAAAGTACCAGAGACATCACTACAAGCATGAAACCAACAGACATCACAATGACTCTAAACCCATATCTTTCCATAATAACACTGAATGTAAATGGACTAAATGCTCCAACCAAAAGACATAGGGTATCAGAATGGATTAAAAAACAAGACCCATCTATTTGCTATCTACAAGAGACTCATTTTAGACCTGAGAACACCTTCAGATTGAAAGTGAGAGGATGGAGAACTATCTACCATGCTAGTGGAAGTCAAAAGAAAGCTGGAGTAGCCGTACTTATATCAGACAAATTAGACTTTAAATTAAAGTCTGTAACAAGAGATGAAGAAGGGCATTATAAAATAATTACAGGGTCTATCCATCAGGAAGAGCTAACAATTATAAATGTCTATGTGCCGAATACGGGAGCCCCCAAATATATAAAACAACTAATCACAATCATAAGCAACCTTATCGATAAGAATGTGGTAATTGCAGGGGATTTTAAAACTCCATTTACAACAATGGATAGATCATCTAGACACATGGTCAATAAAGAAACAAGGGCCCTGAATGATGCATTGGATCAGATGGACTTGACAGGTATATTTAGAACTCTGCATCCCAATGCAACAGAATATACTTTCTTCTCGAATGCACATGGAACATTCTCCAAGATAGATCACATACTGGGTCACAAAACAGTCCTTCATAAGTATACAAGAATTGAGATCATATCATGCACACTTTCAGACCACAATGCTATGAAACTTGAAATCAACCACAGGAAAAAGTCTGCAAAACCTTCAAAAGCATGGAGGTTAACAAACACCCTACTAAAGGATGAATGGGTCAACCAGGCAATTAGAGAAGAAATTTAAAAATATATGGAAACAAACGAAAATGAATACAACAATCCAAACACTTTGGGATGCAGCGAAGGCAGTCCTGTGAGGAAAATACATTGCAATCTAGGCCTATCTCAAGAAATAAGAAAATTCCCAAATACAAAATCTAACAGCACACCTAAAGGAACTAGGAGCAGAACAGCTAAGACACCCCCAACACAGCAGAAGAAGAGAAATAATAAAGATCAGAGAAGAAATAAACAATATAGAATCTAAAAAAAACTGTAGAGCAGATCAATGAAACCAAGAGTTGTTTTTTTTGAAAAAATAAACAAAATTGAAAAATCTCTAGCCAGGCTTCTCAAAAAAAAAAAAAAAAA
>NC_064817.1:100650902-100654518 GCF_023721935.1 Panthera uncia
GGGAGATGACCAAATAGATAAAATCATGAATGAAAATGGAATTATTACAGCCAACCCCTCAGAAATACAAGCAATTATCAGGGAATAATATGAAAGATTATATGCAAACAAACTGGACAACCTGGAAGAAATGGACAAATTCCTAAGCACCGACACACTTCCAAAACTCAAACAGGAAGAAATAGGAAACTTGAACAGAACCATAACCAGCAAAGAAATTGAATCGGTTATCAAAAATCTCCCAACAAATAAGAGTCCAGGACCAGATGGCTTCCCTGGGGAATTCTACTAGACGTTTAAAGCAGAAATAATACCTATCCTTCTCAAGCTGTTCCAAAAAATAGAAAGGGAAGGAAAACTGCCAGACTCATTCCATGAAGCAAGCATTATTTTGATGCCTAAACCAGACAGAGACCCAGCAAAAAAAGAGAACTATAGGCCAATTTCCCTGATGAATATGGATGCAAAAATTCTTAACAAGATACTAGCAAACTGAATTCAACAGCATATAAAAAGATTTATTCACCATGATCAAGTGGGATTCATTTCCGTGCTGCAGGGCTGGTTCAACATTCACAAATCAATCAATATGTTACATCACATTAACAAAAGAAAAGAGAAGAACCATATGATCTTGTCAATTGATGCAGAAAAAACATTTGACAAAATTCAGTATCCTTTCTTAATAAAAACCCTCGAGAAAGTCGGGATAGAAGGAACATACTTAAACATCATAAAAGCCATTTATGAAAAGCCCACAGCTAATATCATCCTCAACGGGGAAAAACTGAGAGCTTTCTCCCTGAGATCAGGAACATGACAGGGATGTCCACTCTCACTGCTGTTGTTTAACATAGTGTTGGAAATTCTAACATCAGCAATCAGACCACAAAAGGAAATCAAAGGCATCAAAATAGGCAATGATGAGGTCTAGCTTTCACTTTTTGCAGATGACATCATACTATACATGGAAAACCCAATAGACTCCACCAAAAGTCTTCTAGCACTGATACCTGAATTCAGCAAAGTTGCAGATACAAAATCAATGTACAGAAATCAGTTGCATTCTTGTACACTAACAATGAAGCTACAGAAAGGCAAATAAAGAAACTGATCCCATTCACAACTGCACCAAGAAGCATAAAATACCTAGGAATAAACCTAACCAAAGATGTAAAAGATCTGTATGCTGAAAACTATAGAAAGCTTATGAAGGAAATTGAAGAAGATACAAATAAATGGAAAAACATTCTGTGTTCATTGATTGGAAGAATAAATATTGTTAAAATGTCAATACTACCCAAAGCTATCTATACATTCAATGCAGTCCCAATCAAACTTGCACCAGCATTCTTCTCAAAGCTAGAACAAGCAATCCTAAAATATGTATGGATCCACAAAAGACCCTGAATAGCCAAAGTAATTTTGAAGAAGACCAAAGCGGGAGGCATCACAATCCCAGATTTTAGCCTCTACTACAAAGCTGTAATCATCAAGACAGCATGGTATTGGCACAGACACATAGACCAATGGAATAGAATAGAAACCCCAGAATTAGAGCCACAAAAATATGGCTAACTAATCTTTGACAAAGCAGGAAAGAATATCCAATGGAAAGAAAAGACATTCTCTTTAACAATTGGTGTTGGGAGAGCTGGATAGCAATATGCAGAAGAATGAAACTAGACCACTTTCTTACACCATTCACAAAAATAAACTCAAAATGGATAAAGGACCAGAATGTGAGACAGGAAACGATCAAAACCCTAAAGGAGAAAGCAGGAAAAAAAAAAGAAATTGCTGCAGCTGAGGTCAGAGAGGTTTTTTTTTTTTCCTGCTTTCTCCTTTAGGGTTTTGATCGTTTCCTGTCTCACATTCTGGTCCTTTATCCATTTTGAGTTTATTTTTGTGAATGGTGTAAGAAAGTGGTCTAGTTTCATTCTTCTGCATATTGCTATCCAGCTCTCCCAACACCAATTGTTAAAGAGAATGTCTTTTCTTTCCATTGGATATTCTTTCCTGCTTTGTCAAAGATTAGTTAGCCATATTTTTGTGGCTCTAATTCTGGGGTTTCTATTCTATTCCATTGGTCTATGTGTCTGTGCCAATACCATGCTGTCTTGATGATTACAGCTTTGTAGTAGAGGCTAAAATCTGGGATTGTGATGCCTCCCGCTTTGGTCTTCTTCAAAATTACTTTGGCTATTCAGGGTCTTTTGTGGATCCATACATATTTTAGGATTGCTTGTTCTAGCTTTGAGAAGAATGCTGGTGCAAGTTTGATTGGGACTGCATTGAATGTATAGATAGCTTTGGGTAGTATTGACATTTTAACAATATTTATTCTTCCAATCAATGAACACAGAATGTTTTTCCATTTATTTGTATCTTCTTCAATTTCCTTCATAAGCTTTCTATAGTTTTCAGCATACAGATCTTTTACATCTTTGGTTAGGTTTATTCCTAGGTATTTTATGCTTCTTGGTGCAGTTGTGAATGGGATCAGTTTCTTTATTTGCCTTTCTGTAGCTTCATTGTTAGTGTACAAGAATGCAACTGATTTCTGTACATTGATTTTGTATCTGCAACTTTGCTGAATTCAGGTATCAGTGCTAGAAGACTTTTGGTGGAGTCTATTGGGTTTTCCATGTATAGTATGATGTCATCTGCAAAAAGTGAAAGCTAGACCTCATCATTGCCTATTTTGATGCCTTTGATTTCCTTTTGTGGTCTGATTGCTGATGTTAGAATTTCCAACACTATGTTAAACAACAGCAGTGAGAGTGGACATCCCTGTCATGTTCCTGATCTCAGGGAGAAAGCTCTCAGTTTTTCCCCGTTGAGGATGATATTAGCTGTGGGCTTTTCATAAATGGCTTTTATGATGTTTAAGTATGTTCCTTCTATCCCGACTTTCTCGAGGGTTTTTATTAAGAAAGGATACTGAATTTTGTCAAATGTTTTTTCTGCATCAATTGACAAGATCATATGGTTCTTCTCTTTTCTTTTGTTAATGTGATGTAACATATTGATTGATTTGTGAATGTTGAACCAGCCCTGCAGCACGGAAATGAATCCCACTTGATCATGGTGAATAAATCTTTTTATATGCTGTTGAATTCAGTTTGCTAGTATCTTGTTAAGAATTTTTGCATCCATATTCATCAGGGAAATTGGCCTATAGTTCTCTTTTTTTGCTGGGTCTCTGTCTGGTTTAGGCATCAAAATAATGCTTGCTTCATGGAATGAGTCTGGCAGTTTTCCTTCCCTTTCTATTTTTTGGAACAGCTTGAGAAGGATAGGTATTATTTCTGCTTTAAACGTCTAGTAGAATTCCCCAGGGAAGCCATCTGGTCCTGGACTCTTATTTGTTGGGAGATTTTTGATAACCGATTCAATTTCTTTGCTGGTTATGGTTCTGTTCAAGTTTCCTATTTCTTCCTGTTTGAGTTTTGGAAGTGTGTCGGTGCTTAGGAATTTGTCCATTTCTTCCAGGTTGTCCAGTTTGTTTGCATATAATCTTTCATATTATTCCCTGATAATTGCTTGTATTTCTGAGGGGTTGGCTGTAATAATTCCATTTTCATTCATGATTTTATCTATTTGGTCATCTCCC